>NC_025696.1:29544379-29569077 GCF_000633955.1 Camelina sativa
TTTTTTTTTTTTTTTTTTTTTTGAATGTAATATTAAAGTATATTCAAAATAAAAATAGGTTGTTACAACTTGTGCGTCGTGTGTTTGAAAAAGACTCTTAAAGGGTTAATATTACAAAGAGAATGGGAAATGCAGTGCTATATCACGAACCTGTCGGTCGATCCATTTGATTAATTGCCCCACCGTGTTAGGCCGTTGATCGTGTCGCCATCCATTCCATTCCCGCCATATGGTATAGACTGTGAGTTGAAAGGTATATCTAGTGAGGAAACCTCCCATGTGGTCCAGGTGATTGTCAGCGAGGTGATTGTCAGCGAGATAAGCCAGGAGCTGGTTCCAGTCGGTGGTATACCGAGTCTTGAAAACTCCCCTGGCCGTAGCTCTCCACACTGCCGACACAAAACTACAAGCAAAGAAAAGGTGATACCTGGTTTCAGTATATTGCTGGCAGAGGACAAAAGTTCCTGTAGCTCCAATATTCCATCGTAGCATTCGATCTCCCGTGGCCAGCTTGTCGTGAGCCTCCAACCAAGTACTAAAAGTATATTTTGGAGTAGCATGAGTAAACCAAATGGCTAGGTACCAAGCTACCTCAGCTGAAGTGGAAAATATATGAGACCAAGTATCCGCCATTGAAAACGCATCCCTAAAGCAATCATTTTTCCCCTTCCACAGAACCCGATCCTCTTGCTCTGTTCGACGCTGGTATTGCAAGCTTAACGAGTGCTCAATCGAATAGAGAAGCGGTAGACGAGGGCGTCTCCTACGCCTAGTAGACCAGGCCTCTGCAACAGACATAGTCCGACTTATTCCCAAGTATATAATACCCCGAGGCCCTACCAAGTCCACTATGCGGCCTAGAGGCGACCAATCATCAAACCAAAAAGAGGTTTGCATACAATTCTCCACCTCAACTTTACAAAATGGTTTGGCGAATTCTCTATATTTCAAGATTTTTCTCCGAATCCAAGAGCTCACTCCTGGAGTCTCCTTTGCTACCCATAGCGACTTCCCCCACAACAAGTAATGTTCAACCCACCGTCCCATAAGGAACGACCGTGAGAGAGTATCCTCCAAACCAGTTTGAGACAACACACGTCATTTGCCTCTTTCAAACTACGGAGACCAAGCCCACCCTCCTTGCGTGGCTTACACACACGTTCCCACTGCAATTTTGCTTTTTTCGGATTTAACTCTGCCCCAGACCATAGAAAAGCAGAGCATAATTTATCGACTTCACGAATGCAAGCTCGAGGATGGCGAAAGGCACCTAGCCAGAAGTTACATATACTCCACAAAACAGAACTAACCAAGTTATACCGGTCTGCAAACGAGAGATAGCATGATGTCCAAGAACCAATGCGCTTCCTGATCTGTTCGATTAGGGGAGTAATCTGCAACTGTAAGACATTTGGTCACCAACGGCAGACCCAAGTGTCGAACAGGCAATTCTCCCACCGCAAACTTGAACTGGTTTGTGATCTGCTGACGTTCTTCATCTGCAACTCCAGCAAGATATACTGTCGACTTCTCCATACTAATCTTAAGACCTGAGAACTTAGCAAAAGTGTCGAAAACCGAGACAATACCCTCAAGAGAGTGTGGTTTACCATCAGAGAGAACCATGAGGTCATCAAAAAAACTTAAATGAGTCAGATTCAGCTCTTTACACCTCGTATGGTAACCAAACCGGCCTGCCCCTGCAGTGGAGTCCAGTAACTTGGACAATACATCCATACAAATGACAAACAAATAGGGAGATAAGGAGCAACCTTGCCTTAACCCCCAGGAACTCTGAAAATACCCTGCTAACTCTCCATTGACTTGAAACGAGAAATAAGTAGTTGTAATACACAATTTAATCTAGTTGATAAACTCCGGTGGAAATTGAAGAGCTGAGAGGAAATTAAGGAGGAATGAACATTGGACAGAGTCAAAAGATTTCGAAATATCTATCTTGATCGCGCAACGCTCTGTTATGATTTCCCTATGATAGTTCTTGACCAATTCTGTTGCAAGCAAAATGTTCTCAATCAACAACCCATCTTGGAAAAAATCGGATAGATTCCCTACAATGAAACATGGCTCACCACCTTCAGCCGATTAGCTATGATTTTGGATATAACTTTATAAAGGACATTGCAATGGGAGATTGGTTTGTAATCCTTCATCTCCATAGCCTCGAGCTTCTTTGGAATCAGAGCTAAGATCGTTGAATTTATCCCTTTCGGTAGGAAACCTTTCACAAAAAAGATTTAATCGCTAGGATGAACTCATGACCAATAATATTCCATGTCGCCTTATAGAACTCAGATGTGAAGCCATCCGGACCTGTTGACTTATCATTTGGCATAGAGAATAAGACGTTCTTGATTTCATCACTAGTAACAGGGGAAGTAAGTTTCGCTTGATCAGCCGGGGAACAACGAAAAGGCAAAAGTTTTTGGAGCTTGTTAGTCTCCACCCCCTCAAAATCTGGTGGGATCAGCTGCAAAAAATCTTTAAAATAGCACTCAGCTTCCTATTTAATATCCTCACCCTTAGCTACATTACCATCCGGAAAAGTGATCTCTTGAATAGTATTCACTGCTTTACGAGTAACAGCAGCCCTGTGGAAAGCTTTGTTGTTCCGATCTCCGACCTGCAACCAGTGAAGCTTTGATTTATGTTTGAGAAACTTCTCCTCTAAAGAGGCAACATGATCCTAACGAAGAAAAGCTTTGTTCTCCTCCTCCATTGACTGTGCGGTAGGGGTAGTCAAGTTCTGCGTTTGCTTAAGACAAAGTTGCTCAAAATCTGTTTGAGTACATTTCTCCAGGTTGCTCAGTTGATCCTTGGCCAATGTCCAAACCAAAGGCTTTAAACCTTTTAATTTCTTATTGAACCGGAATAAAGTTGAAGTAGATAAGAACATATGCACCATAGATTTCCAATACGTATCAACCAGAGGTGTAAATTCCTCCATTTCCGTAAGAACATTGACAAATTTAAAAGGCCTACGTTTGCTGACTTCAACTTCACTCCGCATATGTAGTACACTCCGCAAGTGATCGGAGAAACCCCCGGCCTCAAAGACAGTGTAGGCACGCGGAAAATTCTGGAGCCATACATCATTGATCAGAACTCAGTCCAATTTCTTCATGATCTGATCATGATCCTGCTTATTCCACCAAGTAAACAGTGGACCTGTAAACGCGAGATCAATAAGTAAACCATAGGTAACCACTGCCTGGAAATCGCTCATACCACTCGTTACCATGGGATGATCATCCACCCTTGAATGTTCAGACATGTCAAGTGTTTCATTGAAATCCCCCATGATCACCCAAGGTTTTTTACTGATAACTGGCGAGTCCGCATGATCCTTTAACTTCTGCCATAGGACTCTACGTTGCTTCCCAGTATTCAGTGCATACAAGAAAGAGCAAAAAAACTCATCCTGCTGATCTGCGAGCTTAACCGAACAAGTGATCAACTGTTCACTCTTATAAAAAGGAGTCAACCGTACATTATCCCTCCAAACAATCCACATACGACCCCTACTGTTGAATTCATAATTCATCAATACAGACCAATCCTTAAACACTTTACTGCGTATTAGATGCACATTCACCTCTCGAACACGTGTCTTTAATAAACAACCGAACTGAAACTCACTCTCCTTTAGCCACTTCTGCATCACAGAATGTTTTAAAGTTTTATTGAAGCCCCTAACATTCCAGAAGAACCGAGACATTTAATGGTGTTTGTGAGGAGGTTTCCGACTATGATCCCTAGAGTTAGCTCTAGTAGATTGAAGAGAAACTGTAGAAACCGTTTTATGCGCTGACTTTGAATCACGAGGCAAAAAAGGTCGCAGTGGAACCACAGGCTTACCCCCTATATCCTTACCCCCCACCCCAACATGAGGTGGTAAATTCTCAGCCACTTGCTCAACTCAACCTTCTCATGGAACGTGGCCCTGCTCACGATGGTCCACCACCTCAGTCTCCTCCTTCACTTTTCCTTCCACCCCAAGAACAAAGTAGGGATTGGACAGAGTGGGAGTCGCTTTAGACGGAATCCCCTCTTGTGTTTTACCCAGACTATAACCCAGTTTTGAAGGAGTGACCCATTCCTGCTCTATATTCTCAGTCCCCGGATCCACCACACCTTGAGTAGAGTCTGCTGTCGCGAGACCAGCTGTAGTCTCCCCCAGTACAGCCAGAGAGCCTGACTGCGTAGTACTTTGCTCTAGTCCACTATCCCCTTCCTTTAATTCAGGTTCTGTTGGTACCGACGGTAAAGAAACCTCTTCCCCGACCCCCACACTCCCAACAGCTGCAGGGGATAGACAATGGTCAGTTGAATGCCCCCATGTTTGATAGCAGCTACAACGCGGAGGCAACCATGGATAAACATACCGAATAACAGTTTCAACCTCCCCTTCTTCCTCACCCCCATAAACATACTCCCTTGGCAGAACTTGTGTCAAATCGGCTTCAACTAACATTTGAGCCTCATCAAAACTCATACAAGCCTCAGTCTTAGATGAAACCTAATTGGCTTCCCCACAGCACTAAACAATTTCTCCAATCCCTTATCAGTGAACATAGATGGAGGTACATTCCGTAACGTCATAACCCACAGAGGGATTGACTTCATTGTGGGTTGCGAGTCCTCTGCAAATGGCGACCACTTAGAAACTAACATAGGGATATCTATGATGTACCACATTCCTCTATTTAAAACCCTGTGTCGCATACTATCACTGCATATCCTGAACTTGACGGTGGACTCATTAACAGCAAAAACATCAATCCCCGTAGATTTATCACCCAAACGCCATATCTTGTTCACAATCATATGGATATTTCCCACATGTTGAGCTTTCAAATTCAAAAATTTACCAATGAGAAATTCTTCCCACAAGGGCTTAGCCTCCACGAACACATCCTTCGGCACAACCACCTTATCCTTGCCATCAACCTCCACAATCTCAAATTTTTGTTGAGTGAAAACGTGCTTCCTTGCCACCGAAAGAAAATTACGGTGCTCTCTCTGTTTACCATCACTGATACCCTTAAAAGGCGCCTCCTGATTTGAAAGAACAAGAATCACTTGCGTAGAAACTTGTGACCCGTTTTCCGATCATGGTAAATCCCCCGTGGTGGAGAAGCCCCCAGCGGCTCCATGCATGCGGAAGAAGTTGAAAACCCTAGTCACCAAAATAATCGCCGTCCACGTCAGCTTTTTTGTCTTGGTCCAAGCCTTACATCCTTGAATCTATTCACTATCATCTTCACCCTAATGATATCGACTGTATCCATCAAACCGTTGAGAAAACAAATCCAATTTGCTTAGAAAGTTTTGGAAAAGGAAACACCAAAATCATAGAATCTTTGATGACTCAATTCAGACAAATGCGTTAGTTAAGAAGATCTTATGGAAAGATCGAAAAGGTAAACAAAATTTTGAAATAACCAAAGAGTTGCAAAAAAAAAAATAGAGAGAGCAAATCCGGAAATGTAACTAAACCGGAATAGGATGTTCACCGAAACCATACCAATTCCTTTTAGGGTCTCCAATATTTAGTATGAAAAGATGAAGTTTCTTCCGAGTGTTTGGTGGAGAATTAACAATTAAGACCTTAATTTATAGCTTGATAGAAATCTATTGTTCATAAGAATCCAACGCCGCTGACCTCTCACCAAACGGAAGTCGGAGTTGATCCGTTTGCTTGGTAAATTCTTTGATATCTTTTATCTCAAATATATTGAAAAAATCAATGTATCTTTAATATTTTTGTTGTCAACATAATATATAGATTAACTCAAACAAGCATTTCAATGTCCTAATGTATTAATAAGGACACTTCACCGTGTTTCAACTTTGTTCGTGAGTGTAGCTTCGGCTTCTGATAATAACAGGATTTTACTCTCTCTCCTTCAATTAATTTTATGTAGTTGTAGTACTGAAGGTGTCAATCCAAATGGGATAATGATAGTCACTCAAGATGCAATCAAGGTATCACAAGTCAAGCCAATTCAAAGAGAGTGTTTATGTCTAACAATCCTAGAATGGTCGAAATATAAAACAAAAATAAATTAGAGAACTAGAAACGAACATGAATAACAAGAAGTAAACATGAATATGAAAAAGCAGTAATAAGTCTAACCAGAACAGCAAGAACAGAAACAGTCTCAGGAATGCAATAACAATCAGAAAGATAGAGGTCCTAAGGATGAGAGTAATTGATGTAGGCGGAATCCTAGTCTACAAAGTGTCTAACATGCCATAGGCAAACTATCCCTAGACAATGAACATCAAAACTTAGCTAATCCAATCTCTTGATAGAAGCTAGTCAGACTCAAACACTTCCAAACCTAGCTCTCGCTAGAGAAACATGATCAAGCAGACATGACAAACAAATTCATTCATGTCAACAAACACCCTAGACAATTAATATCTTAGGCTATGAATGTAAATCTCTGGCACTAGTTGGTCAAACATTTCATCAAACACCTTTTGGGTGTGGAAATGTCTAAGACCTATTTACAATTGATTAGAGAGAAACTAGTATTTCTAACTCTAGTCCAGAAGAGAAACATACAAATCTAAGCTTAAAAACCTTATTGTGACACCCCGGTTTTAAAGACTGGCGGAGAGGTTTAAAAGAATTGATTTGACCACCTATGTCACCAAAGTGCAATTATCTTTTCGGTCAAGGGTCATTAGAGAACTCCAGAGTTTAAGCGTGTTTGAGCTGGAGTAGTCTCAGGATGGGTAACCTTCCGGGAAGTGACTGTTGGAACTGTGCGAGTGAGGACAAAACACAGGGAAAGAGCATGTGGTGATTTATAGGGACGGTAACAAGTCTTTAAAACCTCCCGGACGTAGCAACCGACCGTCGGATATGGATGGACTCACGGGCCTGGTGAGAGGACGTGAGGCCCATTAAGAAAAGTGGGCCCATGGACTGGAATTGGACATGGGGCCCACTAAGAGGCGGTGGTTGTGGCGTTACAAGTGGTATCAGAGCCAAACCCAGACGAGTGTGGAGTCGAGTGGGCTCACACCGTCGGGGGTGACGGTCTTGGTACGTAACGAGGACGTTGCGATCTGTTAGTGGGGGTGAATTGTGACACCCCGGTTTCAGAGACTTGCGGAGAGGTTTAAAAGAATTGATTTGGCCACCTATGTCACCAAAATGCACTTATCTTTTTGGTCAAGGGTCCTGAGAGAACTCCAGATTTAAGTGTACTTGAGCTGGAGTAGTCTCAGGATGGGTGACCTTCTGGGAAGTGACTGTCAGAACTGTGCGAGTGAGGATAAAACACAGGGAAAGATCATGTGGTGATTTGTAGGAACGGTAACAAGTCTTTAAAACCTCCCGGACGTAGCAAACTGACCGTCGGATATGGATGGGCTCACGGGCCTAGTGAGAGGACGTGAGGCCCATGAAGGAAAGTGGGCCCATGGACTGGAATTGGACATGGGGCCCACTAAGAGGTGGCAGTCGGGGAGTTACACTTATATACTAAGATTCACCATCTAATCTATCTCATCTTCAAGAACACTAGCACTACTCAAATCCAGAAATCATCATCACCAAGGAAACAAACCGAGAAAAAATTAAATCAAGCATAATCAAATAGAGAAAAATTAGATAAACAACTTTGTGAAAGAAATCAAATGCCAAAACTAAATAAATTAAGAGATATCTTGATTACAAAATCAGAAAACGTTTTAGATGGTTACAAATAAACCTTAGGGTAAAAACGAACTCCTTTGGGTAAAGACTTAAGGGAGTATTTATAGCAAAACATAGAAAACCCTAAAACATATAACGACAAGATAGAAAGTCGGTTCAAGAATCTTCATAAGCGTGCGAGACGGGTCGTTCGAGTCGCATGTTCAGTGTGGTCGGTTGAGTCGCATTGCATCTATTCCAGGCATGGTGGTGGAGTCGCATGTCTGGCATGGTCGGTCGAGCGGAATGTCATCTCTTCTGGGCATGGTAGTCGAGTCGCATGTCTAGCGTGGTCTCTCGAGTGGAATATCGTCTCTTCCAAGCGTGCTTGGTCGAGTCGCATGGTGTCTCTTCCAGGAGCACCGGTCGAGTGGAATGTCATCTCTCCCGGGAGCGCCGGTCGAGTCAGAATTCTGAACGTACATGCATCCATTAAAATAGTGATAACTCTTGAACCACGACTCCGATTGGCTTAAAATAAACGGAATTGGAAATATGACTCAATTCTCTATAACTTTGATGAAGACATCGAAAGCTGAATCCCAAATTAAAATCTTCACTCGACTCGATCAAAGAGGTGGAAGGACATTATAGGCGGGTCGCTGGGTGGTGTAGATCGAGTCGCTGAACTGCTCTCCTGCTTTCTGTTTGCTTTTTGATGGTTTGGACATCTCCTAAACACCTGAAACAACTCCAATATGCAAGATGCATGCTAGACCAAAGCAGGACTACCTAGATATGCAAAAGAGACTAAAAACATTGCAAAGCAATGAGTTAAGAGAACAAAATGAATGACAAATGCATGATGAAACAGTGTGTAAGATATATACATATCAGCTTCCTTTGGAATCGTTTCTGATTTGAAGCTTCACCGCCCTCGTCTCCGATATCCTTTGGAACTGTTGTCGAACTCTCGATCTTTTATATCACTTTTCTACTTATAGTTGTAACCTTATTGAATTATGCCTTGGGTTAGCTAAAACTCTAAGCTTTGTAAACTCCTATTAGTTTGAATGAATGAGTGAGACCTTTGCACATAACAAAAAAAAAATACTTAACCGAGCCAATTGAAAGGAATATTGTTTATATAGGTGACATAATGCGGTTCGATATTTTATTGCATCAGCTGGTGGATGAAGCTTGGATTCATACCGGAAGCATTGCATACAATCTCACAGATCTATGTTGAAAGCAAAAGACCATCAAAAGCGAGCTTAGAAATATAAATTGAGAGAACTATTCACAAATACAATAGAGAGTGAGTGAAACTAACTGTTTGTTACTGGATGTGCAAATTCAAGCTCTTCAAAACCCATCACCAGTCCCCTTTCAACTTGAGCGAGACCTTCATGTTAAATGGAGCTTCCTAAGGGATATTGAGGAGAGTTACTTTAAACAGAAATCTAAAATAAAATGGCTTAAAGAGGGTGATTCAAATATCTCCTACTTCCACAATATTTGTCAATCTAGAGATAGCTTCAATACCATCATATCTTTCCTCCTCGACTCGGGTGCTCTCCTCACTCACCAGGACGCTATCAGTGACCATGTAGTTGCTCATTTCAAGTTTATGTTAGCTCTGGATAATCTACCATCCCCCACACTATGGGCCTCACAACCCTGGTTATAATCATTGAACCCTTTCAGATGCTCCCAAACTCAATCTCAATCTATGCTAAGTGTTCCAACACCATCGGAGATAACCAAGGTGATGATGAAGTTGAATCCCAACAAAGCCCCTGGACCTGATGACTTATCCTCGGGGTTCTACAAAGTAGCCTGGGGAACAATGGGAAGTGAGGTCATTGATCATTCATGCCATCCTCCAAAAATGCTCAATCCTCACCCTTGTACCAAAGAGACCTAGGGCTTCAAAAATAGCTGACTACCGGCCCATTTCTTGTCTGAACACCCTCTACAAAGTTGTCTCCAAGATTTTAGTATCCAGAATCAAGCCTCTACTGCCCTCGTTCATCTTCCCTAATCAAACAACATTTGTTAAAGACAGGTTGCTTCTAGAAAACACTATCCTTGCAGCTGAAATTGTCAATGGTTATCACAAATCTACAGGACCTAAAAGAATAGTTATTAAAGTGGACATTGCTAAGGCTTTTGATACCTTATCTTGGGAATTTCTCTTTAACTACTTGAAAGGGTTAGCGATCCCTGATCAGTACTTGAGATGGCTGCAAGCTTTTGTGTGTACCACCAATTTCACTGTTGGCTACAATGGACTTGTTCATGGCTATTTCAAAGGTAAGCGAGGGCTCCGACAAGGTTATCCGCTCTCTCCTTACCTATTTGTAATAGCAATGGAAACTTGTTATTAATGCTAAATAAGGCGGCAGAGGAAGGTACATTTAAATATCATCACAACTGCGATAAAGCTAAGCTTGCCCACCTCTGCTTTGCTGATGATCTCCTAATATTCTTGGATGACTCTCTTTCCTCTGTCCAGAATGTGCTCCAAGTACTACATGAGTTTGAACAAAGGTCTTGCCTTGCTATTAGCCTCCAGAAGTCATGTTTCTCTGTTGGAGGGCTGAGTGATGCTGAAACTGACTTGATCAAGGTCACCACTGGCCTTACTCATGGGAGCCTCCCAGTTTGTTACCTAGGTGTTCCTCTTTGTACCAAAAAGCTAACCATGCAAGACTGTGAGCCTCTGATGCAGCAAGTAAAGGGGAAAATAAACAACTGATGTGCAAAATTCTTATCTTTCGTGGGACGTCTTTTGCTTATAAACAATGTCATTGTAGGGATCTCAAATTTCTGGTCCTCTACATTTGTCCTACCCAAACAGTGTATTTCAAAGATCCACTCCCTCTGCAGTGCTTATCTCTGGAAATGAAGCACGAAAGGTCATCACACTGCTAGGGTTTCATGGGAGATAGAAACGGAACCAAAGGATCAAGGGGGATTGGGACTAAAAGACATTACCTATTGGAATAGATCTGGCACTATAAGGCTCATATGGCTCTTATTCTTCAGAACTGGATCTGTGTGGGTGGCATGGTTTAAGCTCCACTTCCTGCGAGGGTCTTTAAATAACTTTTGGACAATGAAACAAAGACAGAATTACTCTTCGCTTGCAAATAAGTTGCTGAAGATCAGAGATGTTGCATTTAAGTTGGTAAAATTAAGAGTCGGGAATGGACTTACATGTAGAGTTTTGCATGATAACTGGTCTCCCTTGGGTAAAATCTTGGATTTCTTATCTTCTCTCGGGAATTCAAGGTTGGGGATCCCTCTGACTGCCACTCTCAATCAACTTTGTCACCAATGGCAATGGCAAATTCCTCACGCTCGAAAAGAGAACCAGGTATCTCTTTCTATTTTCCTTACCACGTTGACTCTCAGGGATCATGATGATTACTATGAATAGGAACTAGAGGGAAAGATACACCACCGACACTCTACCGGTATGATATATCGACTACTAAGGGAAGAGTCCCCTCAAGTCCCATGGTGGAAAGCTATGTGGATCTCATGTGGTATACCAAAACACAACTTCCTTACCTGGCTTTTAATCCTCAATCGATGCCCGACTCGAGATCGTCTTCTCAGTTGGGGTCTCTAAACAAGCCCGATGTACCTCCTCTGCAACTCTTACCCGAAGAGTCGAGATCATCTCTTCTTTAATTGCAGCTTCGCTTGGTCTATCTGGTCCTCAACTGCTCAGAGATGTGGAATCCAGGCCCTTACTTCTTGGGATGCCATTATCGACTACATGGAATCGCTCCACCGGCCAAAGGCACAAAAAGACTCTCACTGCTGGCTTGGCAGTATGTGCTCCCTCTACTTGATATGGACTTAACGGAATAATAGATTCCACCGGCAGAAGTATAGTATGACGGATGCTCTACTGTGGCTCATCGACTCTACCATCCGGAATAGGATCACATCCTATAATGCTTCAAATCCTGCAATCGCCTCTGCGATGTTCCAACAACGGTTCTCCTCCATCTACTAAGATCCAAGGTGATGTTTCACTGTTCCATCGCCTATCTAGGCTTTCTCCTATGGTTCAAATTTTAGAATTTGATATGTCGTTAATGTGTTGTACCCATTATTACTTGGGATAAAGCCTATAATTACAACTCTAAAGCCGGGCTGGGGTTTTGTATGTTTTATTAAAGTCACAGACCTAATCATATACCTATGTATTATTTTTACTAGTTCAACCTAAAGCTATGAAAAGATTTAGTTTAAGAGTGATGCATTTGCAACGGAGAGTGAAGAACTAATGTGGGTTCGCCCAATTTAGGAATTTGAGGACCAGTTCTTAATCGTTCTGAGATTTGAGGAGAAGATTTGAAGCTGCTTCCGGAGTGAAATTTGCAGAGATGTAATGAAGTTGGTAAGGATGACGTCTGAGAAAGGTTAAAGCTTTATCGACAAGAAGTGAAACTGAAGAAGAAGCCAAGCTAGATAGGGATCGTCGAATTAGGTTTTAGAGATAAACATTTAACAAGTTTAATTTAGGGTTTTAGCCTTTTTTTTTTTTTGTCGTCTAGGGTTTTAGCCATTTAGGACGAGAAAAGGGTCGAAGAAGATGATGAAGACGATGCAGAATTGATCTCAGCCATCCATTGAGTTCTTATCAAGATGTCATCTCCGCCATCCATTAAGTTTTAAAATCTTTTAACCATTTTAGTTTATTACATTTGGTTAATACATATGAGGAATGAAATTTTACAATAAAAATACTAAATCTAAAATAAATTTCGAAAGTATGAAAAGTAAAATTATACTTTAGATGGGAAGTTCTTTGTTTTACATATATACAAATAGACTATAAATAGATAAAAAATCCAATTACAAATAAAACACTGTCATGAGCTAATAAATTTTTTAACTATCTTTAAAACATGACAAAATTTTATAATAAAGTGAGATGACTGAATTTGAAATTGAAACCATGTTTAGAAGATAATCTTATTCAACAAATTTTCCTTGGTAAATCTACCAATTAAGGAATTAGTCAAAACTTGTCAAATTTATAATCACCCAAAAATTTAAATAAGAACCAAAATTGTAGTCAAAGGTATTAAAACTTATATCTTTCCTAAAAGTGAAAACAAAGTACTATACATAGTAGTAGTTCTTCTTCATCTATAAATTCACGGTACTGGCTGTGCCGCAGTTTTCTAATTAACTGAATCAAACAGTGTCATTTCAATGGAGTCTGCTTTGTCAGCTTTCAAGGTACAAACAAATCATATATTTTTTCTTAATCTAATAACTAAATATGTAGTTCAATACTTCATCATCAATCTTTGTCTTCACCATTAATCATCAATCCTAAATTGACTTTATAAACAAGTCAACATGTGTGTGTTTTTTAATTCTCTCTCCTTAGGTTTGCATATTTATACGGTAAACAAAGCAACAACAACATTATGTGTCTGTTTCTGTATATATGTAACATAGTTTTGGAGGAGACTCGTTTTAATAAGATATCCTTGTGACGTTTATTGCAGAGACCAGCTAATGAGGTTGGAGCAGCAAACAATGCATTACCGTTGAGAGAGATGCATCAAGAGAGGAAGGAGAAGACAAAAAGGCCATCTCGTGGTAAAAGAGGATGGACAGAGTCACAAGATCTCAAACTCACAGAGCTCGTGGAAGCTTACGGTCTAGAGAGTTGGGATCTCATTGCAGAGAAGATGCAAACAAGATCAGGTAAAAAAAACAAGTGGTTTATTTTTATTTTTCCGGTACTCGCCATGAAAGTTGAATCTTGTTTTTCTTGTTGTTGTGTGTTTTGAAGCTCAGGGTTGCAGAATGAGGTGGGTGCACAAGCTCGATCCAAAGATTAACAAGACAGAATTCACCAAGGCGGAAGAAGAATTAATGATAACAACTCAGAAATTATATGGCAACAAATGGTCGATGATTGCTAAGCTCCTAAATAGAAGAACAGACTATGCTGTGAGGATGTATTTCAACAGAAACGTATGGAGGCAAACAGAACCTAACATAAGATATTCCACTGCCCCCCTGAATCCATATGCCTACATTGTTCCTGGTTTGTGTCTTGTTAAAACTAAACAATCTCATAGATTCCGTTTCAAATCTCCAATAGAGTTTTTCTTCATTATTGTTATTGTGTGGTTTACAGGTAACGGAAGTTATGAAGGTATCGGGATCAAGAGCTACAGCTGTAATACGCCAAACGAGGAAGCTACTAACCTCTATGCTCGCATGCCAGTGCAACTCTCAGGTCATCACCATCACTTCCCTACCTTCCCTGCAGGTTCCTCCTCGGCAGTATTCACACCGCATGTCTCCATCTCCCAACCAGAAGCAGCAGATACAATGATCAGAGAAACCCCGAAATTTATTGATTTTCTCGGGGTAGGACATTCTTGAATAAACAACTTTGCAACTGTAACCTATAATCCCTATGATGAGGACTCTGTGAAACATCAAACAGTCTAAAATAAAGTCTGAGAGTGACTAAATAAAGTGTTTGTTTTGCTATTTTCTGAGCTCCTAAATACAAAGCTGGACAAACATAAAGGTTACATAGGTAGACTTTCCCCAAAGTCATAAACAAGAGATAAAAAAACCTCAAGCAATATTCCAAGAGAGCTGTGAGCAAATTGAGACATGTGAGATCATTGGTAAGACTGATCAATATCGAAGAATCCGATAGCTGACAAAGTAGTCAATGTCATACGACTTTGTGACGTTGATAGGTGAATCAGGGCCAAATAACTCGCCGAGGCAAGGAACAGAAGCAGAAGCACTGCCTTGGCAGGGATTCGGTGGGCTGCAGCCCGGATGGTGGTGAACGTTGGATGAACACATTGGAGTCCAGGGCAATAGACCAAAGGGGAGCAAAACTGCACAAACAGCACATAATGAATCTAAGGCTCTAAAATTCTGGCAATCTAACATATTCCACAATAGGAAACAATCTTAAACAGCTTGAGCAATTCTGTTAATCTGACTAGTGTTTGCCAATGATTCTTCAAGGTCATCATCCATTGTGAGAAGTCTAGTACTTTCTAAATGCTCTCCAGGGGAATCATCGATCTCATCCAACCTCAGTTCCTTTATTATAAACTGTTTTCCCACTGCATTTATAGTTTTCTCTATAAATACCAATCTTTCAATATAATCCTTCATTCTAAAAAACGAAATCTCTGTGATCTCTTTCCTGCAATACTCAAATGCAGCTGTATATCAAAAAACCTGCCAAATGGATAACTAAACTGTACCAAATCAAAGAGCACATACCAACCGGTACTGAGGCACTCTTGTAAGCCATGTTATTCTCATTATAGTCCCATAGAAACGATGTATGGTGAATCCATCTATTCCTCGTTATCGACTGAGCATTCCCACCAAATTTACGATCACCAAAAACATAATCTGAACTCAAAAAAAATGTAAACTAACAACAACAACCCCAAAGAACATCATATCAGTTTTCAAACAAAAGAAACCATTCTCACGTAGCTGAAACCCGTTGATCCCATTAAACACATCGCGGGAAAAGGGCCATTTCATACCCGTACACACTCCGAAAGTGCGAATTGTTACCTGTACAAATAAGGAGTGCCAATTTATACATGTACCCTAAAACATTTCAAATTTCATACCTATACTCATAAAATTGAGCCAATTTCACAGTTCACATTAACGGAATTAAGTCAACCGTTAGAGATGCTGACTCAGAGTCCACGTAAAATGCAAAAACGACGTCGTTTTGTTTTCTTCGAAACAAAATTGTGGAATAACCACACACTAGAGGTTCGAACCCACGACCTCTTCTGTATTTAGCATAGGACTTAACCAGTTTATCCCACAACAATTCTCGAAAGAAACATACAAACTTATTAATATAAACCTAAGGTAACAACAATCGAAATCGAAAAAAATTGTGGAAATCCCCACTGGGGCGGGTCAAACCCAGGTACTCAGATACAGACAGCATAGCATTTAACCAACTGATCCCACAACAATCCTCGGTAATAACACACAACTTTAACTTTATAAACCTATAAGGTATCTAAGTCCCAATTAAATGAATTTGAATTGGGGAAAAAATAAAAATCCTAGGGTACTTCTTCTTCTATCAAATATAACTGATAAATTTATAAATTAATAATTTATAACTGAGAATTAAATAGAAATTTATAAATTAAGTATAACTGAGAATATATTTACAAATTTATAAATTATCAGCTAAATGAAATGTTTGAAGTTTAAGGTTTAGGTTTAAGGTTTATAAATATTTCATTTAATTTTTAAATATAAATTAAATTAATTTAAATATAAATATATTCTCAGTTATATCTAATTTATAAATTTTTATTTAATTCTCAGTTATAAATTATAAATTTATAAATTTAACAGTTATACAAATTTATCTTTATATTCTCAGTTATATTTAATTTATATTAAATTTATAATTTATAACTGAGAATTAAATGTAAATTTATAATTTATAATTTAATTTAATCTAATTTATAAATTTAATATTATAAATATATTCTCAGTTATATTTAATTTATAAATTTATATTTAATTCTCATTTATAAATTATAATTTATAATTTAAATATAAATTTATAAATTTATCAGTTGTATTTGAGAGAAGAAGAAGAATCCTAGGATTTTTATTTTTCCCCCAATTCAAATTCATTTAATTGGGACTTAGATACCTTATAGGTTTATAAAGATAAAGTTGTGTGTTATTACCGAGGATTGTTGTGGGATCAGTTGGTTAAGTCTTATGCTGTCTGTATCTGAGTACCTGGATTCGACCCGCGGCAGTGAGGATTTCCATAATTTTTTTCGATTTCAATGGATGCTACCTTAGGTTTATATTAATAAGTTTGTTGGTTTCTTTCCAGAATTGTTGTGGGATAAACTGGTTAAGTCCTATGCTAAATAGGGAAGAGGTCGTGGGTTCAAACCTCTAGTGTGTGGTTATTCCACAATATTTTTTTTCAAAGAAAACAAAACGACGTCGTTTTTGCATTTTCGATGGCAGTCAATACACACGTGGACTCTGAGTCAGCATCTCTAACGGTTGACTTAATTCCGTTAACGTGGACTGTGAAATTGGCTCAATTTTGTGAGTATAGGTATGAAATTTGAAATGGCTTAGGGTACATGTATAAATTGGCACTCCTTATTTGTACAGGTAGCAATTCGCACTTTCGGAATGTGTACGGGTATGAAATGGCCCTTTTCCCAACACATCGCTATACAAAGAACCACTCCATAACAGAGCGTGGATAAGGCTGAACATTTGGAACATTTATCTCTATTGCAAATCAAACTCACAAAAACAGTACTTTCATCAACAACCACAGTTCCTCCACCAGTAAATCTCTTGATAACCGGAATCCCATCTTTAACAACAGATCCAAGCTCAAGAAGTTCACAAGGCTTCCTTATGTAAACCAAGAAAAAAAAAACAAAACTTCACATTATCAATAAAGATCAGATTTTTATAACCAAAAATGAAAGATATTTGAACCCCTAAAAGAAAAAGAGCTTATTTTACCCTGACAGTTCCATGACAATGGTAGGAACATTGGTTCCATCGTTAATATACACCAATTCTCAGAAGAAGATCTAAGTAGCCTTTCTTCTAAAACCAATTCTCAATAGACTCGGTGTTCCTCTAAGCTTGACGAGATTCATTAATGGAAGTCCTAAATCCTTGAATCTATTCACTATCATCTTTACCCTAAAGGTATCGACTTTTTCCACCAAACCGTTGAGATAACAAATCCAATTTGCTCAGAAGTTTTGGTTTTTCAGAAAAGGAAACACCAAAATCAGAGAATCTTTGATGGCTCGAGTCTCGAGATTCAGACAAATGCGTTAAGAAGAAGATTACCAAAGATTTTAAGTTTACAAAGAGAGAGCAAATATGCAAATGTATCTAAACTGGATTAACATGTTCAACCGCAAACCATCTCCAATGTATATTCTTTAAAATAGATTAACTCTAATATAGAGCATCGTTTTTCTTCAATGTATTACTACCCAAAATTAAAAATAAGGGGGTCAATGTGTTTTAGGGGAGAATCGAACACGGATTAGGGAGGTCAACTTAGGAGGGAACAAACCAACTTAGCTACTGAGACTTCAATGATTTAAATGCAAAAACAACTATTTATCTATTTTAGGCAGGTCAGTTGACCCCCCTTCCTTCTACATAGGTCCGCGCCACTGGTTTCGACACTAAAATAGAGTGGGGTTAGAGATGTCCTAAGGCTCTCTTTTTCCTATGTTTGTTCTCACTCGCACAGTTTCGACAATCACTTCCCAGAAAGTCACCTATCCTAAGATTACTCCAGCATAACCAAGCTTAACTGTGGAGTTCTCTCAGGAACCTTGACCGAAAAGATAAATGCACTTTAGTGAAATAGGTGGCCAAATCAATTCTTTTAAACCTCTGCGAAAGTCTCTGTAAATGAGATTTCACAATTCACCCCCAATAATAGATCGCAACGTCCTCGTTGCGCACCAAGACCGTCACCCCCGACGGTGTGAGTCCACTCGACTCCACACTCGTCTGGGTTCGCCTTTGATACCACTTGTAACGCCCCAACCGGCACCTTTTAGTGGGTCCCATGTCCAATCCCAGTCTATGGACCCACCTTTCTTAATAGGCCTCACGTCCTCTCACTATGCCCGTGAGCCCATCTCTATCCGACAGTCGGTTTGCTACGTCCGGGAAGTTTTAAAGACTTGTTACCATCCCTACAAATCACCACATGATCTTTTCCTGTGTTTTGTCTCACTCGCACAATTCCGACAATCACTTCCCGAAAGGTCATCCATCCTGAGACTACTCCAGCTCAAGTACGCTTAACTCTGGAGTTCTCTCAGTTCCCTGGACCAAAAAGATAAGTGCACTTTGGTGACATAGGTGGCCAAATTCATTCTTTTAAATCTCTCCGCAAGTCTCTGAAAATTGAACGACGGCAACTGTCGCTTGAAATTCCAGCAACTCTGCTTCCACCCGTAACACTTTTCTCTCACTCTAGCAACTGGTCCGTCATCGTCATTTTGCTTTTGCTGTTGTCGTTTTGCTTTGCTGATTATCGTTTTTATCGTCGTTCTTCTCTGTCGCCGTTGCTACTCCAGTGATTAGTAAAAGTACAGGCCCTACATAGGTGACATAATGCGGTTTGGTATTTTCAATTTTATATATTTATAATTAGAAAATAATTTGTTTGAACAAAAAATTTCAACTTCTAAAATTTATATTAAATATATTTATTTAAGATGGTCCAAAACTAATTATGCTTAACCAACCAATTGTTTTTTTATTCCATTTTTTGCTCTTTTTATTTATTTATACACTTATTTAAATTTACACAGATAAATGATAGTATAAATATTAACCAACCATTTAAAGTAACAGACCCAATAATATACGTCTGTATTATTTTTACTAGTTTAAACTAAAGCTATGAAAAGCTTAGTAATTATTTTTTTGTCAATGGGTAAAACAAATTTTGTTTCTTGTGAGAAATCTCTATTTAGTCAAATAATATTCAAAAAATTAGTAGACTAGGCAATGTATAGAATATTGTTTTACATATTTGTTCAACAATGATATTTATTTCCATATATGCTACTTCAACTTCAAGAAAGTATTTAAAACTCTGTACGTGGAAATAAATCATATATGTTGACTGGTTAAATATACAATGTATTACAAAGGATATATTGCCAAATATATGTAACTTTTATGATTTTATCTTAAATTTTTAATAAAATATTTGGTCTAAGAGTATACTTTTATCCAGTGTTCAAGAAAGTGGTCTAGGCGGCCGCCTAGGCGCCGTCTAGGCGCTATGTTGGTACCGTGATCCCTCACTTCGGATAATGGGCCTTGGCCCAAGACGGACGGACAAGACGGGCTGAAGTGCAGTAGAGCTGGCCCACTAAGCCAGCTAGGAAAGTATCGAAGTAAAAGCGTAACGGCAGTGCGAAATATCCCGGACTTTGGAGGGCATTCAAATAATCAAATCATAAATTGTATTAACGAGAGCGCGAGATTTACGCGATAGATTGATTCGATATTAACTGTAATAGGACTATAAATAGGAGAGGGGGGGGGAGAAGGTGTAAAGGGATCGAAAAAATTTCATTTGGCAATAAGAATATCACTCCGCAAATTACTATTAATCTTTATTTTCTGCTCGGAATTAGAACGGTGGTAAGCACCCACGCTCTCAATTCACTCCGGAACTAAGGTTAGACTTCAGTTCTCACATTTGGCGCTAGAAGGAAGGGGAATTATCACCTGTGCTCTTGCTAGTTCCGACTCCACCTCCGTGTCCACGCCTTACAAACGTCGATATGGCTACTGATTCTTCCAACTAGGTAACTCTAGAAACAATCCAAAAACTTTTGCAGGATTTGTCAGAGAAATCCGACCGTCAGCAAGCAGCCTCCGCTGCTCTGTCCGAGCGTTTCGATAATCTGGAAGGGCAGGTCTCTACCCGCTTGGAGACAGTCACTAGCTCGGTAGCCAATTTTTCAGCCTCTCACCGTGCGTATGCCGATCGGGTCGACTTCTTTCATCAAGCAATATTCTAGTTTGATCGAAACGGCAGTAACTGACGCTCAACTTTGGAATCTAAACCAAGTTGCTGGGGAGTCACTCCGGTCATACATCACTAAGTTCAAGGAAATTCAAGTCCATATTCCGGGCTTTTGGATTCAACTGCCTTGGCTGCACTGAAAAATGGTCTCTGGCACGAGTCCCGTTTTCGCGAAGAGCTAACTGTGAACCAGTTTGCCACCGTCCAGGACGCACTCCATCGAGCCACCAACTGGATAGTTGCCGAAGAAGAAAAGGCAGCCGCAATTCAAAAACATAAAGTCATTACCAAACCCAGATTCGAAGCTCCTGCTAAAAAGACCCCGCCTTCAACCCCGAAGCCCGGAGCTGGCATGTTTGCTGTGAACCAATCTCCATAGAAAGGTTACCCAAAGAGTTCACCGTCCAAACCACCGTTTTCACCACGCTCCAAGAGCGGAGTGCTCGCAAGTAACAAATGGGTTCGGGACGAGAACGCGTACTGCAAGCTTCACAAAGCAAATGGGCATTCGACTCGAGATTGCAAAAAACTGATGCATCTTCTCGCAGAAAAGTTTGTGTCTAGTGAAATGTCAAACGTGACTATCGATGAGCTCGATCAGAAAACAATCTCCGAAGCTGATGAGGATGCTCCACCGCTGAAGAAACCAAAGCAAACCGACGGTGACACAGCTCCCAAGAAAAGAATAGATGTCATAATGGGAGGTTCACGCCTCTTCCAAAACTTCATCACGGCGATAAAAGACCATCAGCGGAAGCTCACGAGCCCGCAGCCTAAGCGATTCAAAGTCACTACGAGTGATTTGCTCGAAGTCACCTTCTTGGAGAAAGAAACCGAAGAACTGAATATTCTGCATGATGACGCACTTGTCATATCGCTGGATGTTGCAAATAACGAAGTGTGTCAGATCCTAATAGATACTGGGAGTTTGGTGGATTTAATATTCGTAGAAACGCTTACTAGAATGGGCATCGGAAGAGAGCACATTGTGGGACCACCTTCTCCCTTGGTCTCGTTTACGAGTGAGACATCGATGTCATTAGGGACAATAACACTGCCAGTCTCCACTCAAGGAGTAGTCAAAATGGTGGAGTTCACGGTCTTTGATTGACCTACGGCCTACAATGCGATAATGGGAACACCTTGGCTCTTCCAGATGCAGGCCATAGCTTCAACGTACCATCAGTGCGTCAAGTTCCCAACCCCGCAAGATATTCCAGAAATTTTAGGAAGCCAAAGGACAGCGAGAAGTTGCTATCTCGCGAGTTACAAGGTTTTGGTCCAATGGCAACCACAACTCGAGGTCACGAAGAATCCAGTTCGGAAGCAGCTCAAAGGTGACCTCACTGAGTCTATTTTTATTAATGAGAAGTTTTCAGACCAGGAAATCAAGATCGGAGCTGGATTAGGAAGCGAGCTCTGAACCAAGTTGATCTCCTTCCTAAAGGAAAACATATCCACCTTCACGTGGTATGTCGATGAAACTAGCTTTATTTGTGGGTGTGGATGATGAATGTATGCAATGGTGAGATATGAATGAATGGATGGTTAGGTGTTTCAATTCCCCTTATGCAGTTGCAGTATAAGAGGTGTCAATCCTATCTGAGTGTTTGTGAACAATCAAGATGTGCATATGAGACTAAGTCAAGCCAAATGTAAAGGATGTTTGTCACTAACAATCCTATGATGAAAATGCAAAATGCAGAAAGTGATACTACAAGAACTAGATGCTAAATGTAAATGGAACAGAATGATTATAGCAGTTATGAAGCTAGAATAGAAATAGAAACTATGGTAATGCAAGTATTGAACTAATGCAAGGCAAATAATGAACAGAAAGCTAAGTGAATGCAATAGAAATGCAGCTCAAATGAAATACGACAAACACAAATCATAAACCAAAGTTCTGCGGATGAACTCGAGCAAGCACTCGATCGAGTGCAGGGTCGAGCTGGACAAATACGCAAAAACAGAGCAACACAAGAAAAACAGAGCAATACAAAAACGAATCAAACAACGATCAAACAACAGGATTTAAGCTAAGAAATCAATAAAAAAGGAAGGCCTTGAGGAGGGATTCATGGGATGGACTAATGATTGAGGTTATCTAACTTGGTCAACAAATCTCAAGCAAACTTTGAGCTAATCTCTAGACATATAAATCTAAGACAAGTTTAATCCACTCTCATGGCAAGAAACAATCAAACCTATGAATCTCTAGACTTGTTCTCACAAAGAAAAGAATCTACACAAGCAAGCATTAAGAAATATATCTCATACCAAACAAGACCTCTAATCTCTTAGCAAGCCTAATGGTAAGCTCTAAATCTAGCCTTATCTATGCTCCTTAAACATTGGTGTGATGCTAAGATGCTTGAAATCAAACCCTACCTTCTCAGATATAGGATCAGCATTAAGAACATCTAGCCTAGAAGAGATTCTACCACAATCAAGCTTGACCAAAGCAAACAAACCTCAAACACAGCCCAGCCTAACCCATTCTCAAGATCCTAAACACTACTCACAAGAACACATGATGAACATCAAAGTGATAAACCCAGAAAATACTGAAACTTGCATCACTAGAAAGATAAAACAGAGATCTACAATACTCAAGAAGGAATCAAACACGAATTCTTAATATCTTGAAAGTTATGTAACCAACAAAATCCAAGAATCTTATGTTTTCTCTCTTAAAAGAGTACAAGATCTAAGAAAAATAAAAGTGCAAAAGGAATAATTCCCAAAAGGGTAAAACTAGGTTTCTGACTATTCTAAAAAGCTGGACTCTTTTGGTGGCTGCAGGTACAAGGCTTTATATAGGAAAGGAGGTGGAAGCCCTAAAAATACTAAAAGACAAAATAGTCAACGGCTCGGTCAACTCGACCCTGTGCTCGGTCGAGTGACAGGTCGAGTTAGCTTCTCTCGTGCATCCTCCACTCGGTCGAGTCCCTCTCTGCACACGGTCGAGTGTCTGGTCGAGTGGGCGGTCGAGTGGGACTCCGGACCTTGTTGCTTCAGCCTTAACTCTCTTGCTTTTCCTTCATGATTGCTTCACTTCTCCTCAGCATTGCTTCCATGCTCCTTGAGCTCCAAAATCACCTGTTTATGCATGAAAAGATGCAAATGCAATGCAACTAAACTCTAATGCATGATTAGTCCTAAAGCTACACAATAATGGCCTAAATGGATAGCAAAAGATGCAAAAGTTGTGAATAAACTAAGGGAAAACAAGGTAAAATATATGAACATCAACACCCCCAAACTTAGTCTTTGCTTGCCCTCAAGCAAATAATCAAGACAAAAGAAGGTAGGTGAGGTTTGAAAGTGGGATCTCAGCTCCTAAAGCTTGCAAATAGACTATCTAGAATCAATGTCCAAGTTACTAGTACTATGATGCAAGTTGAATGAGCTATACTTAAAGACTTTAGACAAGCATATCACAACCTTCACTGATTTGAGCCTTAGACATCCACATGCATTCAAATCAACCATTTCCTTTAACATTCATTAATCAAGAACATGAATCAATTCTATGCAATGCTTAAACTCATTTGGCTTGGAGGTAAAGGCTTTTGAGACAATGATGGTCTCTTTTTAGAGTGGGGCTTGTCAATATCAAGGTTCTCTCATGAAAAATGGATTGAGCTTTAGAAGAATGCTAAAGGTAAGATCACTTAGACACATACAAGAACAAAACCTTGTCTACCCAAAGGCACCCAAAGAATTCATCCTAGCAATCTAAACCCAAATGATCCTAGTGCTACCCTTTAACTTCTTCTTTTCTCTTTCACCCTTTTCTCTTTTGGTTTTCAAGTCTTAGGAGATGCTTCTTATTTGATCTTTCTAGTGGGATGGGGGATTCTTTCTTATTGCTATGTTCTCTTTTTTTTTCTTATTCTTAAGACATACAAGCATTTTGCTAAACTCTTCTTTTCTTTCTTTCTTATCTTTAACTAGAACCAACTTTATCAACCTTATACTTCCCATTTTTTCACTAGACTTTGCTTAAACACATTACCCTCCTAAAGACTCTAACCTTTTCTCTCTTTTTCCTCTTTTCTTTTCTTTTTCAAATCAACCAAGTTCCAAACCCAACAGTCAAACCACCTAGTCCTATCTAGTTTGGAAAATGCAAACTAGAACTACACAAGGTCTTACTCTTGTCAGTTCAAACCTAACACATTCTACCAAGCTCAATCCCAAAATAGGCCTTACACACTCAAGAATAAATTTGGCTTGAAAGAAGGATAGGTTAAGGGTAGGGAAACTGATTCTTAATGAGGAAATCAGCTACTTGGATCAACAAGAGTGGTAAAAAGGAGAAAGATGATCCAAATATGTATATGGTATCCATGAGTTTAAAGTAATGCA
>NC_025696.1:29570819-29627165 GCF_000633955.1 Camelina sativa
AAAACTCATCATAGATCCCTAATGCAAATATTATACAATCCTACATGAAACATGCTAAACAAGATCCTAATATGCAATGCAAACTACATGAACACTCTTTTTTTATAAAGATTTTTGTTCAAAATTTTTCAAATTTTTAGAGTTTTTCTATGCCTTAGATGCTATGCAAATACTAATATGAGGATGCTAAAAATTTGAAATAAGAACACAAAACACAATGTCAAATGCTATCTCAAACCCTCCCCCAAACTTAAATCACACAGTCCCCTGTGTGAAAGAAATTTGTAAGAGGATTCAAGACCAAAAACAAAACAAAATTTCAAATGCAATGATATTTACAAGTGAAGGTGATAGTGGTACCTCAAGGGTTGTGGAAGAAGTTGTCCACATCCATTTGCATGCTGTCAAAGTAGTAGTTGGGGTCTTGTTGGTGACTTGGAGATGGAGATTGGGGCAGCTCGACGATGGCGATCGACCGTGACTCGGTCGAGTACGTGCTCGAGTGGGGGGGGTCGAGCTGGACCGCGTGTGTCCCTCTCTTCTTCTGTTAGACTCCCTTACTTCCCTGACCATGAAAACACCAAAACAAAAGTCAACATACCAAAATCCTAAGCAATATATACATAGATACCTTAGGGACTTCCTCCCTAGTGAGCTTGTTTAGAGTCACTAAGCTTGACTTCTATAGGTCTTCAAGCTTGAGGGGCATCCTTGAGAAGCATTGTGCACTTCTCATGTGTCTCCTTCTCTCCCAAATATTTCTCAACTCTCTGACCATTGACTGTAAACTCACTACCATCTTTGCTGAGAAGTGTGACAGCTCCATATGGTAAAATCTCTTTTATTTCAAAAGGACCTCCCCATCTACTTTTCAACTTCCCAGGGAATAACTTGAGTTTTGAATTATAAAGCAAGGCTTAGTCTCCAGGCTTAAGGTCCTTTATGAGAATCTTCTTATCATGGAAGGCCTTAGTCCTCTCCTTGTAGATTTTGGAGTTTTCATAAGCTTCCAATCTGATCTCCTCAAGTTCATGCAAATCAAGGCTTCTCTTAGCTTGTGTTGTTTCAAGATCCAAGTTCAGAAGTTTGATTGCCCATAGAGCCTTGTACTCAACTTCAACTGGAAGGTGACAAGACTTTCCATACACAAGCTGGAATGGGGTTCTTCCTATAGGTGTTTTGAAAGTTGTTCTATAAGTCCAAAGTGTTTCATCAAGTTTACTAGACCAGTCCTTTCTTGTTGCTCCTACTATTCCTGATAGAATGGCCTTGATCTGTTTGTTTGACACCTCAACTTGCCCACTTGTTTGAGGGTGATAGGCTGTAGACACCTTGTGATTAACTCCATACTTTCTTAGCATCCCTTCAAAAATCTTGTTGATGAAGTGTGTTCCCCCATCACTTATTACAACTCTTGGGATTCCATACCTTGGAAAGATTATGGTCTTGAAAAGTTTAAGAACCACTTTGTGATCATTAGTGGGGCTAGCAATGGCTTCCACCCATTTGGAGACATAGTCCACTGCTACTAAGATGTAGACATTCCCATTTGAAGTGGGATTAAAAGGTCCCATGAAATCAGNGAGATTGGGGCAGCTCGACGATGGCGATCGACCGTGACTCGGTCGAGTACGTGCTCGAGTGGGGGGGGTCGAGCTGGACCGCGTGTGTCCCTCTCTTCTTCTGTTAGACTCCCTTACTTCCCTGACCATGAAAACACCAAAACAAAAGTCAACATACCAAAATCCTAAGCAATATATACATAGATACCTTAGGGACTTCCTCCCTAGTGAGCTTGTTTAGAGTCACTAAGCTTGACTTCTATAGGTCTTCAAGCTTGAGGGGCATCCTTGAGAAGCATTGTGCACTTCTCATGTGTCTCCTTCTCTCCCAAATATTTCTCAACTCTCTGACCATTGACTGTAAACTCACTACCATCTTTGCTGAGAAGTGTGACAGCTCCATATGGTAAAATCTCTTTTATTTCAAAAGGACCTCCCCATCTACTTTTCAACTTCCCAGGGAATAACTTGAGTTTTGAATTATAAAGCAAGGCTTAGTCTCCAGGCTTAAGGTCCTTTATGAGAATCTTCTTATCATGGAAGGCCTTAGTCCTCTCCTTGTAGATTTTGGAGTTTTCATAAGCTTCCAATCTGATCTCCTCAAGTTCATGCAAATCAAGGCTTCTCTTAGCTTGTGTTGTTTCAAGATCCAAGTTCAGAAGTTTGATTGCCCATAGAGCCTTGTACTCAACTTCAACTGGAAGGTGACAAGACTTTCCATACACAAGCTGGAATGGGGTTCTTCCTATAGGTGTTTTGAAAGTTGTTCTATAAGTCCAAAGTGTTTCATCAAGTTTACTAGACCAGTCCTTTCTTGTTGCTCCTACTATTCCTGATAGAATGGCCTTGATCTGTTTGTTTGACACCTCAACTTGCCCACTTGTTTGAGGGTGATAGGCTGTAGACACCTTGTGATTAACTCCATACTTTCTTAGCATCCCTTCAAAAATCTTGTTGATGAAGTGTGTTCCCCCATCACTTATTACAACTCTTGGGATTCCATACCTTGGAAAGATTATGGTCTTGAAAAGTTTAAGAACCACTTTGTGATCATTAGTGGGGCTAGCAATGGCTTCCACCCATTTGGAGACATAGTCCACTGCTACTAAGATGTAGACATTCCCATTTGAAGTGGGATTAAAAGGTCCCATGAAATCAGTTCCCCACACATCAAATATCTCAACTTCAAGAATTGGATTTTGAGGCATCTCATTCCTTCTTGTGATATTCCCCATTCGTTGGCAAGCATCACACTTTGTGATGAACTTATGAGTGTCCTTGAATAATGTAGGCCACCATAGGCCAGCTTGTAAGACTTTCTGGGCTTTCTTGAAAGTTGCAAAATGTCCTCCATAAGCAGAGCCATGGCAATGTCCTAACACTCCTTCAACTTCATTCTCTGCTATGCACCTTCTAAACAATCCATCTGATCCTTTCTTGTATAAGTAAGGTTCATCCCAATAGTATCCATTGATGTCTTTGAGGAGCTTCTTCTTTTTATAGGGGTTCATGTCTGCTAGGATTTCTTCACATACCTTGTAATTGACAATATCAGCATACCAAGGCAGATCCTCACTCTCATGTGCCATCCACTCTTCCATCTCGTCCTGCTCGATTGGGCACCCAAACAAACTCGGCCGAGTGCCTGTTCGAGTGGGAGGTCGAGTTGTGAGCCGTGTTGTCCCAATCAGCATCAGTTTCTCCTCAGGCATTGAATCATCAATTGGAATCTCCTCTTCTATCCTCATCCTGGACAAGTGATCAGCTACTCCATTCTCTATCCCCTTTTTATCAACTATTTCCATGTCAAACTCTTGGAGAAGCAAAATCCATCTCAACAACCTTGGTTTTGTATCCTTCTTTGAGTAGATGTGCCTCAAAGCAGTATGATTAGTGTACACAATTACCTTGGACCCTACTAAGTAGCTTCTGAATTATTCAAAGGCAAATACCACTGCTAGGAGCTCTTTCTCTGTTGTTGAATATCTTCCTTGAGTTTCATCCAAGGTTCTACTTGCATAATGAATCACATGCAGCCTCTTGTCTTTTTTCTGTCCTAGGACTGCTCCTACTGCAAAGTCTGAAGCATCATACATAATCTCAAATGGAAGATCCCAGTTAGGAGTTTGGACTATTGGAGCTGAAATCAAAGCAGCCTTGATCTCCTTGAAAGCCTTCAATCAATCTTCATCAAAGTTGAACTCAGTTTCCTTACAAAGCAACCTTGTCAATGGCCTAGCTATCTTTGAAAAATCCTTGATGAATCTTCTATAAAACCCAGCATGACCAAGAAAGCTTCTTATGTCCTTGACTATTTTTGGTGGTTGAAGTTGAACCATGACTTCAATCTTTGCCTTATCAACCTCAATCCCTTTCTCTGAAATCTTATGACCAAGAACTATCCCTTCTTCAACCATGAAGTGACACTTTTCCCAATTCAAGACTAGGTTTGTCTCTTCACATCTTTTTAAAACCCTGCACAAATTATCAAGACAAGAAGAAAAGGAGTCTCCATAGACAGAGAAGTCATCCATAAACACTTCAACAACATCCTCAATGAGATTAGAGAAGATAGACATCATGCATCTTTGAAAAGTTGCTGGAGCATTACATAATCCAAATGGCATTCTTCTATAGGCAAAAGTACCATATGGACATGTGAATGTTGTCTTCTCTTGATCATTAGGATGAATAGGAATTTGGAAAAATCCAGAATATCCATCCAAGAAACAGTAGTGAGTGTGATTAGCTAGTCTTTCCAACATTTGATCAATGAAAGGAAGAGGAAAATGATCTTTCCTAGTAGCTGAATTAAGCTTTCTATAATCAATGCATATTCTATGTCCTGTAATGGTTCTAGTTGGAATTAATTCATCATGATCATTCTTTACTACAGTGATCCCTCCTTTTTTGGGACACAATGAACTGGTGAAACCCAAGTACTATCAGAGATAGGATAGATTACACCAGCATCAAGCAACTTAAGGATCTCTTTCTTAACTACTTCTTTTAGGTTGGGGTTTAACCTTCTTTGGGGTTCAATGCTGGAGTAAGATTCATTTTCAAGATGGATTCTATGCATGCAAAGACTAGGTGAAAGGCCTTGAATGTCATCCAAAGTATAACCAATGGCTTTCCTATACTTCCTTAGCTCAACAACTAGCCAATCAAGTTCTTTCTTACTCAATTTAGCATTTACTATCACAGGATAAGTAGAGTTCTCACCTAGAAAAACGTACCTTAGCCCAGATGGGAGAGGTTTGAGCTCTACCTTTGGTGCTTTCAGTCCAGACCAATCATCTGTGGGGGACTCAGCAGTGCACAAGGTTTAGTGGCTTTGGTGCTCGGTCGAGTGTATGCTCGAGTGGGTAGTCGAGCTGTCCATATTTGCTATTTGAACTTACCAGACTTCCTCTCTTTGTGCAGGTAATCCCTCAAAAACCTCTGGATGATCTGATTCTCTACAGGAGTCCAATATTTCCTCATAGGCCTTGGTTTCCTTATGAATGAATCCTTCCTCCCCACTTTTGGTTAAAAGGTGATCTTGTTCTGCTAGTTCTTCCATCAATTCTCCTGATAATTTTTCCATCTCTTCAGTCCAAAAGACTTGCCCTCCAATGGTTTCTTCATAGTCTCTACAATGTCAAATATCATTTTGAGGTCCTCTCCCAAGTTAAGATCAATCTTCCCTTGTCTCACATCGATTATTGCTCCTGTTGTAGCTAGGAAAGGTCTCCCTAATATCAAAGGGTCTTTTGGTTCTTCATACATTTCCAAGATTACAAAGTCTGTTGGGACTTCTACTGCTCCAACTCTAACTGGTAGATCCTCCAAAACACCATGTGGTAATCTTATTGATCTATCAGCCAAGATCAAGGATATATTGCATGGCTTATACCTTGTAAACCCTAGGCGCTTAGCAACTGATAGAGGCATTAGGCTTACTGAGGCTCCCAAATCACATAGGCATCTGTTGGAGGTTAAAGGGCCTATAGAGCAAGGTAGAGTAAAGGAACCAGGATCTCTTAGCTTTTGAGGATTCACTTGCTTTGTGATGATAGCACTGCACTCTTGGCTAAGAATCACCATCCCTTGAGCTTCTTTGATCCTTTCCATCACAACATCTTTCACAAATTTCTGGTAAGAAGGAATCATCACAAAGGCATCTATTAGAGGCATTCTAAGCTCAATCTCTCTAACTTGTTTGTCAAACAATGCCTTGTATTTTTCAACCATCTGCTTCTTAAATATTCCTGGGAAAGGTAGTGGAGGCTTGAAAGGAGGAGGAATGAACCGAGCTTCTTTTTCCTTGGATGTAACTGGCTTGATTTTCTCCTGAGCAGCTGCTCGATCAGTCACTCGATCTGTCACTCGGTCGAGTGCGTGGTCGAGTGGTTGGTCGAGTTCAACACCGTTTTCATTTTGAGTCTCTTCTTGTTGAAAACCCTCCCCTTCTTGTTCATCACTGTCCTCAGTGTCTGGTAACGCTCCCTCTCTTGTTGGTAGAACCCTTCCACTGCGTAGATTGATAGCATGAGCAGATTCTATAGAGTGCATAATGGCCTTGCCTTTGTTGTTTGGGGCATTAGCTAGTTGATTCTCCATAGTCACAATCCTGGAAGTCAGTGTGTCAAACTTGGCATGGAGTTCACTGTAAACATCTGATATCCTCCTGTTCAACTCAACAAATCTGTTTGCTGCCTCAATCTTTCCTTGTGTTTCCCCAATCAACAACTGTTGCATCATAGCTCTTAAGTCTTGTTCTTGGCCTTGGTTAGTCTGAAACCCTGCTGGGGGACACAACTGAGGCTGGAACACTTGATGTTGTTGTTTGGGGACATAGTTTTGTTGCTGTTGAGGCTGTTGAGGTGGATACACTTGGTCTTGTGGATTAGCTACATTGGTGCTTCTATAGGAGAGGTTGTTGTTCTTGAACCCTCCTTGGTTGTAGCCTTTGAATCCACCCTGGTTTTGCATATAACAGAGCTCAGCAAATTCAGTCTCCCCTTCTTGAACTAGAACCTCTTCTTCACCAATGAAGAGAATGGACTTTTGTTGGCTAAGAAGGATCTTGTCAAGCTTCTCATTGACCATCTTCAAATCCCTCTTGTACTTGTCTTCTTGGTTAGTAGATGTGGACCTTATGGTTCTGTCATAGTCTTCATTATAATTCCCATCAGACTGAGCAAGGGTCTCAACTAATTCCCATCCTTCTTCCACATTCTTGTTGAGGAAGTTGCCATTAGAAGCTGTGTCAAGAAGCATCCTGATCTTGGGAAGCACTCCTCTATACAAAGTGCTAAGTAGGGACTCATTGCTGAAGCTATGGTGAGGACACTGAGTATGAAATCCTTTGAACCTCTCCCAAGCTTCACAAAAGCTCTCATTGTTTCTTTGAGCAAACCCAGAAATTTCATTCCTCAATCTAGTAGTCCTTGCATTTGAGAAGAATTTTGCCAAGAAAACCTTCTTGCAAGCATCCTATGTGGTTATTGCTCCAGTAGGAAGAGTCTTCTCCCAAAGGTGAGCCTTGTCTCCAAGTGAGAATGGGAAGAGCCTCAACTTGAATCCATCTTCACTCACTCCATTAATCTTTGTAAGACCACAGATTCTATTAAACTCATCAAGGTGGTCTAGGGGATCCTCCATTGGCAACCCATGGAACTTGTTAGCTTGAATCATGGAGATCAATCCACTTTTGATCTCAAAGTTGTTGTTTGCTACTGTGGGAGGCACAATACCAGCTCTCTGGTTGTGTGTGTTGGGTGCATCTCCAGCACCAATGTTCCTTGGTCTTGGAACTGGATCTTGTTGCTCCATTATGATTGGAACTGCTTGCTGTTGTTGAACTACTCTTTTTCTCTGATTTCCCAAACCCTTTTGTAGCCTGTGGATGTTGTCAAGAGGCCTTTGAAGATTGTTTTTCCCCTTTGACCTTGTGTGCATCAACAGACTGAGGTACTGACTCGAACAGGTGCACGGTCGAGCGCAGGCTCGAGTGAGTGGTCGAGTCGACTGGGAACTGGTGTCTATTTAGATACGCTGTCTGACTCGATCAAGTGCTCGATCACTGCTCGGTCGAGTGGTGCTCGAGTGGATGGTCGAGTGGGTACCTGAAACTCAAGACAACCCAGCAACAGAAGATTCGAGTGCAGCAACTTCACAAGTGTATAAACGAACTTAATCTTAGACTAATATGGATCCTAAATGTCACAAAAACACACTCAAATGGGCAACAGCGCCAAATTGAAACTAGCTTTATTTGTGGGTGTGGATGATGAATGTATACAATGGTGATATATGAATGAATGGATGGTAAGGTGTTTCAATTCCCCTTATGCAGTTGCAGTATAAGAGGTGTCAATCCTATCTGAGTGTTTGTCAACAATCAAGATGTGCATATGAGACTAAGTCAAGCCAAATGTAAAGGATGTTTGTCACTAACAATCCTATGATGAAAATGCAAAGTGCAGAAAGTGAAACTACAAGAACTAAATGCTAAATGTAAATGGAACAGAATGATTATAGCAGTTATGAAGCTAGAACAGAAATAGAAACTATGGTAATGCAAGTATTGAACTAATGCAAGGCAAATAATGAACAGAAAGCTAAGTGAATGCAACAGAAATGCAGCTCAAATGAAATAGGGCAAACACAAATCATAAACCAAAGTTCTGCGGATGAACTCGAGCAAGCACTCGATCGAGTGCAGGGTCAAGCTGGACAAATACGCAAAAACAGAGCAACACAAGAAAAACAGAGCAATACCAAAACAATCAAACAACGATCAAACAACAGGATTTAAGCTAGGAAATCAATAAACAAGGAAGGCCTTGAGGAGGGATTCATGGGCTGGACTAATGATTGAGGTTATCTAACTTGGTCAACAAATCTCAAGCAAACTTTGAGCTAATCTCTAGACATATAAATCTAAGACAAGTTTAATCCACTGTCATGGCAAGAAACAATCAAACCTATGCATCTCTAGACTTGTTCTCACAAAGAAAAGAATCTACACAAGCAGGCATTAAGAAATATGTCTCATACCAAACAAGACCTCTAATCTCTTAGCAAGCCTAATGGTAAGCTCTAGATCTAGCCTTATCTATGCTCCTTAAACATTGGTGTGATGCTAAGATGCTTGAAATCAAACCCTACCTTCTCAGATATAGGATCAGCATTAAGAACATCTAGCCTAGAAGAGATTCTACCACAATCAAGCTTGACCAAAGTAAACAAACCTCAAACACAGCCCAGCCTACCATCCTCAAGATCCTAAGCACTACTCACAAGAACACATGATGAACATCAAAGTGATAAACCCAGAACATACTGAAACTTGCATCACTAGAAAGATAAAACAGAGATCTACAATACTCAAGAAGGAATCAAACACGAATTCTTAATATCTTGAAAGTTATGAAACCAACAAAATCCAAGAATCTTATGTTTTCTCTCTTAAAAGAGTACAAGATCTAAGAAAAATAAAAGTGCAGAAGAAATAATTCCCAAAAGGGTAAAACCTAGGTTTCTGACTATTCTAAAAAGCTGGACTCTTTTGGTGGCTGCAGGTACAAGGCTTTATATAGGAGAGGAGGTAGAAGCCCTAAAAATACTAAAAGACAAAATAGTCAACGGCTCGGTCAACTCGACCCTGTGTTCGGTCGAGTTAGCTTCTCTCGTGCATCCTCCACTCGGTCGAATGCCTCTCTGCACACGGTCGAGTGTCTGGTCGAGTGGGACTCCGGACCTTGTTGTTTCAGCCTTAACTCTCTTGCTTTCCCTTCATGATTGCTTCACTTCTCCTCAGCATTGCTTCCATGCTCCTTGAGCTCCAAAATCACCTGTTTATGCATGAAAAGATGCAAATGCAATGCAACTATGCTCTAATACAAGATTAGTCCTAAAGCTATGCAATAATGGTCAAAATGAATAACAAAAGATGCAAAAGATGTGAATATATTACGGGAAAACATGGTAAAATATATGAACATCAGTCGACGAAATGCTCGGAATCAGTTCGGAGGTCATCTCACATGAGTTGAATGTGGATCCGACGTTCAGGCCGGTGAAGCAGAAGCGAAGGAAACTCGGTCCTGAGCGAGCTGAAATCGTCAACAAAGAAGTAGATCGCTTACTTAATGCAGGTCAGATCCGCGAAGTAAAATACTCAGAGTGGCTCGCAAACACGGTGGTTGTAAAGAAGAAAAACGGAAAGTCACGAGTTTGCGTTGACTTTACCGATCTGAACAAGGCATGCCCTAAGGACAGGTTTCCACTTCCGCACATCGACAGGCTAGTCGAGTCCACCTCGGGACACAAACTGATGTCCTTCATGGATGCTTTCTCTGGTTACGGTCAAATCGTCATGAACCCGGAGGACCAGGAAAAGACTGCATTCATTACGGACCGCAGGACTTACTGTTACAAAGTGATACCATTCGGATTGAAAAACGCCAGAGCAACCTACCAGCGTCTTGTGAATCGGATGTTCGAGCATCAGCTCGGAAAGACGATGGAGGTCTACATTGACGATATGATGGTTAAGTCCATGGAAGCCAGCTCGCACCTTACGAATTTGAAAGTTTGTTTTGACATTCTAAACCAGTTCAGAATGAAGCTGAATCTTACAAAATGCACTTTCGCAGTCCCATCAGGAGAATTCTTAGGTTACATCGTCACAGAACAAGGAATCAAAGCGAACCCAAGGCAAATCAACGCCTTCTTATCCATGAGTTCTCCAAGGACGTTACAAGAAGTGCAGCGTCTTAACGGAAGGATCACGGCTCTCAATCGTTTCATCTCCCGATCAACGGACAAGTGCCTCCCATTCTACCAGCTATTGAAAAAGGGAGGGAAAAATTTTGCGTGGGATGTGAAGTGCGCAGAAGCATTCGCTCAGCTGAAAGCATACCTATCTCAACCACCGGTCTTGGCTGAAAGCATACCTATCTCAACCACCGCTCTTCCTCTATGTAGCTGTCTCGGACAGCGCAGTAAGTGGAGTTTTGGTTCGCGAAGAAAGGGGGGAACAGAGGCAAATTTTCTATGTCAGTAAGTCATTTACAGGGGCAGAATCCAGGTATCCCATGATGGAAATGTTGGCTCTAGCAGTAGTGACTTTGGCAAGAAAACTATGGCCCTACTTCCAGTCTCACTCGATTGTAATCCTGACAACACAACCGCTTCGGACAGTGCTACACAGTCCGAGTCAATCCGGTAGATTAGCCAAGTGGTCTGTTGAGCTTAGTGAATACGACATCGAGTTCCAAATCCCATGGACCTTACACGTGGACGGTGCGTCCTCTATGACAGGTGCAGGAATTGGGATTCGCCTCGTTTCCCCCACTGGTGAAGTAATTGAGCAATCATTTCGCATGGCCTTCAGTGCGTCGAATAATGAAGCCAAATAGGAGTCTTTTCTGGCTGGATTATGTCTCGCAGTGGGAATTGGCGTACAAAAGCTCCGGGCTTTTTGTGATTTGCAGTTGGTCACTAACCAGTTCCTGGGGGAATATGAGACTAAAGATGGGCGCATGGAAGCCTACTTAGCAGCAGCTCAGGAGTTGGTCGATAAGTTCGACGATTTCAAAATCAGTAAGATCCCACGAGGTGAAAACTCCGCCGCAGATGCTTTAGCAGCGTTAGCTTCGACTTTGCAGCCCGCAACTACCAGAATTATCCTAGTAGAGGTCATCAAATTTTTAAGTATACATTTAGAAAGTTCACGTGTGGTAACTCGGGCAATGAAGAAAAAAGCCACTAAAGAGGTAGCCCAAAAGGCAACTTCCAACCGCCAACCACGTGTAAACTCGGCTCCGGTCGAACCAACTCCGGAAATTATTGACATGTCTGTGATCGAACAAGATTCCATCCAAGCTTCGGAAGTACCCAGTCCACCGACCATCGGCCAGACTGTTCTCCCGCACCAACCTCCGAGCAATACAAACACCAACAATTAGGGGGAAGGAGACTGGTGGAGCCCAATCTGGGCTTACTTGGAAAAGAAGGAACTCCCAGTTGACAAATGGGCAGCTAGGAAACTCAAAATTGTCAGTGCACAATATTGCATTTATAACGGAGCTCTCCTACGCCAAAGTATAGCCGGTCCATTTCTGGCATGTGTTGATAGAGAAGAACCCGCGACATTAATGCGAGCTGTCCATATCGGCCCCAAAATAAATCACTCCGGAGGTCATACCCTGGCCTTTAAAATCAAAAGACTAAGGTATTTTTGGCCTACTATGGTCGCCGATTGTGAAGAATATTCCCGAACCTGTAAACAATGTCAAAAGCACGCTCCATCAATCTATCAACCTACCGAGCTCTTGTCCTCTGTGTCCGCACCTTATCCTTTCATGAGATGGTCCATGGATATCATTGGTCCCTTGCATCGGGGTCCCGGGGGAGTTCAGTACATACTGGCTCTTACTGACTATTTCTCTAAATGGGTAGAAGCAGCAGCGTATGCAAAAGTAACAAGCGAGGAAGTGGAACAGTTCGTGTTAAAAAGCATAATTTACCGGTACGACGTTCCATCCGAGATCGTCACCGATAATGGTCCGCAATTCATCTCCTTGCAGTTTGACGGTTTCTTTGTGAAGTGGAGAATACAACTCAGTAAGTCGACTCCTCGTTATCCTCAAGGTAATGGCCAAGCCGAAGCAATGAACAAAGTTATATTGTCTAATTTAAAGAAACGGCTCGATTCACGCAAAGGACGTTGGTCAGACGAGCTACAAGGCGTGCTTTGGGCTATCCAAAAAAAATCATGCCGAGCTACTAGCAAGACCCCCTTTTCTTTGGTCTACGGAGTCGAAGCTGTAGTCCCAGCTGACATTGAAGTACCCGGAATTCGTACCACGCTGAATCCACTTCGGGCTACGGAGAATGAGGAATTTCTTCAGGACACCCTCGATATCATAAATGAGCATCGGGATCAAACTTCAGTACGGATGTAGAATTACCAAAATATCGTTGTCCGCTATTATAACTCCAAGATCCGAAGCAGGTATTCTGCAGTGGGCGATCTAGTCCTTCGGAAGGTCCATGAAAACACCAATGAGAATAACGCAGGGAAACTGGGAATCAATTGGGAAGGTCCATACAAAATCACCTGCGAAGTTCGAATGGTGTTTATCGGCTGGAAGATTCAACGGGAAACCCGTGCCGAGGTCTTGGAATTCTTTACACCTTAAACGTTTCTATGTTTAGTTTAAATTTAACTTTGTATCGAACTACGATTGGCTTGGTCCCGAAGAGGGTACGTAGGCAGCCCATTTCTAGGTCCAGCTACCTTTTAAAATAAAGTCCAAAAGTTTAAACTAAGCATTTGTGAACTTTGTTTTATGTTTAAAACTGAAGTCTCACTTCGTATCTCTAAAACCGAAGTCTCACTTCGTAACTGTAAAACCGAAGTCTCACTTCGTACCTTTTAATATGAAGTCCAAAAGTTTAAACTAAGCATTTGTGAGCTTTGTTTTATGTTTAATACCTTCGTATCTTTAAAACCGAAGTCTCACTTCGTACCATTAAAACCAAAGTCTCACTTCGTACCTTTAAAACCGAAGTCTCACTTCGTGTCTTTACAACTGAAGATTCACTTCAAGCCGACGAGCCGAAGTCTCACTTCGTAAATCTAAACCAAAACCAAACCTTGTGCTAAAATTTTGGTCAATAGTAACTTCGCAAATCCGACTCGGAGCTTGACTAACTATAAACCAAAGTCTTACTTCGTATTAACTTTAACACCAAAGATGATTTTGTATCGACTTTCAGTCAAGGCTCACTACGCACATCGCCAGACTCTAAGTCTAACTTAATTTTCTACTGGCTCTAAGTAAATTGTATGATTCTTTGTCGGAAGTTATTTTGCTAAAAGTTTACTTGGTGGGTTACTACACTGCGTGAACCATAGCGAACAGTTTTTAATTTTGCGACTATCAAAAAAGTCATCCTTTCTAAATGAGTACGGAACATGCAATATATGGCAAAAAGGTTCATCTGATAAAGCAAGTAATGTTATGGGAGGATCACAAAGACCAAAAACTCCCAAACCGAGTTTTTAAAAAAAGCAAAACAACAAAAAGGGGGGGCCACGTGGGCCCAAAACAACCCCAAAAAGAAGGAATTCACGAGGTAGAAGGGAGATCAGGGCCCGAACTGTGATCCACAGCGCTCACGGTCAACTCCTCAGGAACGTTAAGAAAAAGCTCAGACAGCGACACCTCGGGCGCATCAGCCATGGGAGTGTTAGCTCTAATCACCTCCAGTTCCTGGTTCGACATCTGCCCAATGTTAGTCCCAGATTCATCGATTACGATGCTCAGTGGGGGCTCGCTGCACAACAATTCAGGGGGTGGGAGTCTGCCAAGAGGCTGGAGAAGGCAGAAATATCAAAGTCACGGAGGGTTACCTTCACGACATCGCCGTCGGCCTTTTCCTCGTCAGCTAGGATAGATTCGAGTTCGGCTTCGAGGTCTGCAATCTCACCCTTCGAGATTTGTTCGATCAGCATCCGGTTTGCCTTAATCTCAGCAGCCCTGACCAAATCTGGGGTTAGATGCTCCCTCTCCTCGAAGTGAGCTCTCACATCCTCAATCAAGGAGCAAAGGGACCGCCTCATCGATTGGCGCTCTTCTCTCCGAACCTTCTCCATCTCGCAGCTGTGACTGGCCTCCAAGAGTTGGTTGCGGAGTTTGACCACATGAAGCTTGTTCTTAGCAGCCTTCTCGCTCTCCGCGGCCTCATAGTAAAGGTCACCGGCTTTCTTCAACTTCCCCCTAAGATCCTCATTGGCGATCCCGAGGTCGAGTACTTGAAGCTCAGCTTTCTTCACCCGGGATCGAATCTGCTCGGCCTTCTCTACAGTTTTGGCATTTATTGCCTCTAGTCCGGTGAACTCCTCCACCTGGATCTCTAGCTCGGCCACCTTGTCTTTTAGCTTTGTCATTTCGGAGACTGAAGGTGAGGCAAAAAGTTGATTTTCATACGAGGCAATAGAGTTGTTGAACTCAATCATCATCTACAGAAATGGGAAGTTAATACATCCCACAAGCTACTATCATCTAAACAAGAGAAGGAGAGCAAAATTTTTACCTCGCCAACCCTATCCGTAAATCGGAAGAAGTTTCTGCGGTTAACCTCGGACATGTCCGCAAAAGGCAGAACACGAACCCCAGGCCGAACGAAACTCCTCATTAAGTCCGCTGGAGAGGGAGGAGGAGCTGCATTAAGTGAAACAGGTTAATTTACTGTTTTGCCGTGTAAAAACATAATCAATGAATTTTACCGTGTAATTTTTTTTTTTTTTAAATAACGAAACGCTTACCTCGGGAAGAGTAACGCTGTTCCTTTGGGGGAAGCTTACTGGAGGGACCTCCGGACTCTTTAGCCTGAAGAGGATCCCCGAATTTCTTCTCGGAGGGAGGTACTCCATCCCTCGAACCAGATCTGCTTCGCCCGTCTCCAGAGGAGCTAGTTCGGGCTCGAACCTTCTCACGGGAAGAGGAAGAAGTTTCAGGTTCTTTCCTCTTCTTCGATAGCTCCGTCTGCTGCGAGCCACCAGCAGCTCGACCGCACTCAGAAACCGGGGCAGGGACACCGCTTTCTCTGGGTTCGTCAGTTGAATCCGAGATAACAATTAAAGTGGGTTATGTAGGTTCCGAGGTCGGTTCAGTGCTGGGCTCCCGAGCAGGAGTTGCAGTAGTCACCGAGGCTGAGGGAGGAGCTTCAGTTGACTTAGAAGCGCAAGAGTCAGGGCTTTTCGCCGGGATGTGAGCTTTGCCCTTTGCCAGGGAGTTGGACATCAACCTCTTCGCCTCTTTCTTGGTATTCTCCAGGTCTCTCCTGAAAGCTTTCTCTTCTCTGTAAGCCATGGAAGAGGTATCAAGAAAGCGAGGTTCGGTAGACAAAATGTAGGAACAGCTCCTAAGTCGAGCTCCGGACTCTCTGATTCGTTCGCACGAGAACGAATCCCAAGCGATCTGACCTTCACAAGGCCAGGAAAAGTATTCGACAAAGGTAGGGGAGAGCTGACCACGCTCGAAGTGAACTAAAAAAAAACAAATAACAGAATGGTTAGAGATGGAAGAAATAGGAAAGAAATTCTAATACCGTACAGGGTACTCTACGCTACCAATTTTTGAGGCCCACTTTGACACGAACAAATTCACATGATGCCCGAAGGTGAGTTCGTTCAGAGGAAAAAAGAAAAACAATTTCTGCCATTTTCGTCTTTTTCGGGGAGGTCGTCAAAGACCTTAAGACCAGAAAGAGGGCTCACATATAAAGTGCCCTTGGTTCGCCCCGTCTTCACGGTGTAGATGTGGAGGAAATCCGCAAGGGATAACTTATAGCCATGCTCCTCCGCCAGAGTCTGAAGATAGAGAACAGTCCGAACAAAATTCGGACACATTTGGGGGAGAGCAAAACCAAGCTCGGACATCATCTGAATGATGAGTTCTGGGAGCGGGAAAGGAAGTCCACACGCAGAAAAAAACTTGACAAATGCACAGCAGTAGCCGGGGGGAGGATTCTCCAGCGACTCGCTGGCACTCGGGATCAGAATTTTGACCTCCAACGCGATACCACATGACCCCCTAATCTCCGTAATATCGTCCTCCGAGAGGATAGACGGGGGATGAGGGCCATAGATTCCGGGGATGAGCAGTTTCCCGGCTCTGCTTGGGGTAGATTTGGGAGGCGACATGATCTCCGATTAAGAAACAAAGAAAATGAACAGCTTCTTACGGCGGACAACGAGAGCAAAAGAGGAAGAAGAAGCAAAATACAGGAAACAATTCTGAAAAACAAAATGTCAAAAAAATTGATAAATGAACTACCTTTATACACCGGGTCGAGAGAAAGCAATGATTACCTAGGGAAGCGAAAAGTCTCGGTTTGCTTCACTCTCTCTCTTATAGCATGTTAAACTGTGCTAAGCCGCGTAGTGGGTCCCAGTGCTTGTTCGGGAAGGCAAATCCCATCATTATCACAATCAAATCATGAGTTACGGGAGATATTCAGTTTCCCGAAGCAGTTAATCAAAGGCAAAAGTTCCCCGAACTAGAGAGCTTGGGAGACTTGGGGGGCAACTGTTGGTACCGTGATCTGTCACCTCGGATAATGAGCCTGGGCCTAAGACGGACGAACGAGACGGGCTGAAGTGCAGTAGAGCTCGCCCACTAAGCCAGCTCGGAAAGTATCGAAGTAAAAGCCTAACGACAGTGCGAAATATCCCGGAGTTCGGAGGGCATTCAAATAATCAAATAATAAATTGTATTAACGATATTAACTGTAATAGGACTATAAAGAGGAGAGGGGGGAGACGGTGTAAAGGGATTAAAAAACTTTCATTTGGCAATAAGAATACACTTTTCACTACGATTAATCTTTATTTTCTGCTCGGAACTAGAACGGTGGTAAGCACCCCCGCTCTCAATTCACTCCGGAACTAAGGTTAGACTTCAGTTCTCACACGCTAGGTGCTCAGCAGACGCCTAGACGACCGCTTAGACTGCATAAAAATTACATAATATTATTTTAATATAGATTTTTTATTTTAGACTAAATATATTTAAATATTTAAGTTTAATATTCAAATACATATTTATAAATATTCATATGTTATTAATCGAAATTAAATAAAAATGTATTTTTACTAATTTTAGTTTATAAATTATTATTATTTTTGTATTCTAACATATTTTTTACATAATTTTATATATAATATCATATATATAATGTTTTTAATGTAAACGCCTAAACCGCTTTAAAACGCCTAAACCCCAACTAGTCGTTCTAGGCGCTAGGCGCCGGGTCACCGCCCACATACCGCCTAGCGCTTTCTTGAACACTGCTTTTATCTATAAAAGAAAATAAGATATTCAAACACAACAGAAGAATTCAATAAATAGACAACCAAATAATAGGTAAAATTATTAGTCAACAATTTAAAGACGTGTATGTATTATTTTTACAATATAATCTTTTTCATCTTATAATTAAAAAAAAATATTAAATAAACAACAAATAAAAATTAAATTATTCAATTAAAGAAATATATATTAGTTATATGAATTATTCTTAGAAATAAAGAAATTATAACTTAATTCATGTATCATTTAAATTTACACAGACAAATGATAGTATTAAGTTATTAACCAACCATTTAAAGTAACAAACCCAATCATATACGTATGTATTATTTTTACTAGTTTAAACTAAAGCTAAGAAAAACTTAGTAATTATTGTAAAACACATGTGTGATTATTCCATCACAGGACACATGTCATTACACTTGTCCATGTAGTATTACACTAACTCAACACTTGTCATTACCAAGTGTATAAGTGTGTGACTCATGCTTTTTGTAATACACTATATATATGGAGTTGTAAGAAGAGTAAAATGCATAAGTTGTATTTGATCAAAAAGACTCTCAAAATCTCTCTCTCTCTCTCTCTCTCTCTCTCTCTCTCTCTCTCTCTCTCTCTCTCTCTCTCTCTCTCTCTCTCTCTCTCTCTCTCTCTCTCTCTCTCTCTCTCTCTCTCTCTCTCTCTCTCTCTCTCTCTCTCTCTCTCTCTCTCTCTCTCTCTCTCTCTCTCTCTCTCTCTCTCTCTCTCTCTCTCTCTCTCTCTCTCTCTCTCTCTCTCTCTCTCTCTCTCTCTCTCTCTCTCTCTCTCTCTCTCTCTCTCTCTCTCTCTCTCTCTCTCTCTCTCTCTTTGTTAGTTCTTGTTTCCTTTACAAAGTATTACAAAACACAAAACTAATAAGTGTATTTGTAGTTATAGTTCACAACACGTTATCAGCACGAACGACTCTCGATCCGTTACAAGTTTGAGCATAAGAGATTTGTGATACATCATCAATTTGAGGTAAGATTTAAGTTTTGTTAAAGTTGTTTGAATTTAATTATTTTATATGCACATTACTATATATATAAAACTTATAGAGTAAAAGGATATATACATAGTTTCTTGATCTAATGGTAGGCTATGCCTCCTTGATCACTTAGATCTACATTCTTGATCTAATGGTAGGCTCTGCCTCCTTGATCATATGTTCAGATCTATATATTTTAAATCATATGGAAGGCTATGCCTTCTAAAATGATTGTTTTAATTTATGAATATATTATATAACTTATAATTTTGTTTTATAGTTTATATTTATTGCTAAAACAAGATTTTACAAAATTATTTCATAAAATTTTATATTTAACAAATTGTTTTATTATTTATATAGTAATCATGTCAAACTTGGCAAAGCTTGAATTCGCCCCGCCCTTGATGTCTCTAGGAAAAATTATATGACATGGGCACTAGATGTAAAATTCTATCTAAACGGGAATGGGCTTCTCAAAACCCTTGATCCATCAGAAACGGGGTTAGAAGAGGAAAAAGCAAGAACTATGATGTTCTTGTGTCACCATCTCCACAATGGTTTAAAAAATGAATACATCACGAGAGAAAATCCTGCAGATCTCTGGATCGCGCTCAAGGATAGGTTTGATCACCAAAATTATGTGATCTTACCAAAAGCCAAACATGAATGGCTAAACCTGAGGTTTCAGGATTACAAAAGTGTAAGTGAGTACAATTCCGCTTTGTTCGGAATCACTTCAAGGATGGCTCTCTGCGGAGAAGAAGTTTCCGATTATGATATGATCGAGAAAACATTCCAAACTTTCCATCCTTCAAATGTACTCCTGCAGTAACAATATCGAGAAAGAGGGTATACTCGATATTCTGAATTGATGCAAGTTTTGCATGTTGCTAAACAAGATAATGAGCTCGTGATGATAAATCATCAAACCCGTCCAACTGGATCAGCTCCACTTTCAGAAGTGAATGTTGCTACATCCAGCTATAATAATTGGCAAGGACGAGGACGTGGACGCGGACGTGGACGCGGACGCGGTCGAGGCCGTGGTCATGGTTGTGGAGAAGGTCGTGGACGAGGAAAATGAAGAGGTTTCTCTCCTAATGACTTCAACGCAAGAAAAACCAACAAGCATCTTCAAATCAATAATGTTGGTCGCGTTATAAAGAAACAAGATGAAAGTACTTGTTAAAGATGCGGCATGAAAGGACATTGGTATCAGACTTGTCGTATTCCAAAACATTTGGCCAATCTGTACCAAGCATCCCAAAAGGCAAAAGAAAGGGATGTTGAGACCAACCTCATCTATGATAAAGCTGGACATTCTTTCCATGGCCGAAACGATGAACCCCATCTTGATATAGCAGATTTTCTCCTTGATAATGAAAACAAAAAATCATGCGAATAAGGCTGATATGCCATGATATGCTTTATCATAATTTGATATGTACTTTATGTTTATAAAATGTCTTTTTGGATAATAGTTTTATTATAATATAATAAGTTTCTTTTTGTAAGACTTTTTGTTATTTCATTAATGTTTATTTTATAAATATTTTATCTCAGAAAATGTCAAATTTTGAGATTGAGGATGGAGATATGTGTCTAGCAGACAGTGCTATAACGCACTCAATACTTAAAGAGAATAAATATTTCTCCTCTCTCAAAATAAAAGCCTCCGCTAGAAGCGTGAGCACTATATGTGGTAATGCAAAGATTATTATAGGCTCTGAAAAACCAGTTTTTCAATGCCAAGGGGAACAAAATTTGAAATTGATGCATTATATTGCCTTAAGTCTCATAGAAACTTGATTAGTTTCAGAGATATTCGAAGAAATGGATATCATATAGAGACTCTGAATAAGAATGGCATTGAATATCTTTGCATAACATCTGAGGAGAAACATATTTTGGAAGAATTGCCAATGTTATCCTCTGGATTGTATTGCATAAAAATAAATAATTTTGCATCTTATGTTATAATAAACTCTAAGTTTACTAGTACATTTAAGATATGGCATAAAAGACGTGGACATCCTGGTTCATTCATGATGCGAAAAATTGTGCAAAATTCCAATGGTCATCCATTGAAGAACGAAAAGATTTTTAGAACTGATGAGTTTTCATGTGATGCATGTTCTCAAGGAAAACTCATAATTCGGCAATCGCCAGCCAAAATTGGGAATGAATCACCATTGTTCTTAGAAAAAATACATGGTGATATATGTGGACCTATCCACCCTCCATGCGGGCCGTTTCATTATTTTATGGTAATGATTGACGCATCTAGTAGATGGTCAAATGTGTTTCTATTGACAACAAGAAATACGGCCTTCGCAAAATTCATTGCCCAAATAATCAGGTTGAAAGTTCAATTCCCTGATTATGCCATAAAGAAAGTCAGGCTTGATAACGCTGGTAAATTCACTTCACAAGCTTTCAATGACTATTGTATGTCAATAGGAATCGATGTTGAGCATCCGGTTCCTCATGTTCATACACAAAATGGCATGGCTGAATCTTTGATTAAACGGCTACAATTCATTGCTAAACCGTTAATATTGAGAACAAAGCTCCCAATTTCTATATGGGGTCATGCTATATTGCATACTGTGTCATTAGTCCAAATACGACCAAGCGCATATAACACTACAGGAAATGTGGGTATTAATAGCGGCTGTTAAACGCTATGAGTTCACAATTATAGCGTTTCCTAAAACGCTCTAAGATCGCCCGTTATAGTAGGTCGGACACTTTTAATAGCGGATTGTTGGTGTGCTATAACTAACTATACAACGATAGCATTGTCTGCTGTGCAATTGTTAATATTTATAATAACGTTATACAAATATTATTAAAAATCATTAATTTGATTTTACCTATAGCAAAAATAGCAAATGTTTCGTGTTATTAATTTGTTTTTAAATTATTCAAAAAAATTTTATTAAAAAGAATTACAAATTATTTGTTATTTAAAATAAAAATTTTATTTTGAATATTTGTTAAAAACAATTAAAATTAATACAAAATATATAAATATTTAAGTGTTTAGAAAACTATAACAAATTTCATTGTTTACAAAAAAACACAAACACCTATCAATCTACCACTAACATGCCTTCACAATCATCCCTAACATAAACACTATCATCATCACAAGCTTCATCATCCAAATCATCGACTTCTTGGACAGGAAAAGGTGACTTCTTGGACTGCTATAGCCCACAATCTCTTTTAGACTTGTCTCTCTTTGTCCTTCACAACTCACGACAGCTCTTCATCGTTCTTTGCTCTTTTGCTCTGTTCTTCTTAAGCTTTCAGCTTTCCTCTTTTCTGCATATAAACAATCTCCAAGAGTCAATACACATACATACATAAACACACAAAGGTTAATACTTTATTGTAATTCCAAGCAAATATCATAGAACTTAATCAGTAAAGAGAAAGACTAACCGAAATTGTCTTCTAGCATAAAACAGAACAATGATTAAAGATTCAAAAGTATCCAAGTGAATCGTGACAAGAATCAGCTGCTCAATAACTAGGCATGAAAATAAATTTATATCACTGAAATAACAATGATTCCAGAAGAAGCCTATTATTTAACTCTTGCAGAATACACTGGTCAAATTGAGTTACATGGTGATAAGAGAAATTTTTTGATATTACCTCCATAAAGTCTTTGTTTTCAGGGTCATTAAACCCCCTCAATGGACCATCATCAACGGTGAAACCATTCAAACAGAAAGTAATAGTGTGCATAACCATATGAGGCCGGTCTTGCTGTTGTTGCTGAGGTGTAGAGGAAACGGTTTCACCAGACAACAATCGTGCAGCACCACTGAAGCTCCTAGAAGCTGATCTTGATGATTCAACAGGTATGTCTTTAGCTGACTACCTCGCTTGGTCAAATAGTTCATCAACATCTTTTGGTTTCTTAGGATCTTGTACCATCATCCCACTATAACATAAACACACAATCCAAAAAATTCATTAATAGCTACACAAATTTATACCGTCTCAAGATAAAACAAGAATTTCAAGAACGATCTCAGATATACACAAGACATGGTCATCCCTACATTATCAAAAATGCAACACAAAACCCTAATAGAGTACATATATAAACTTATAAACACTACCTGCAACAAGAGAATGAAAAGCATATGCGTACTAGACAGAAGAAGCAAGCACGAATCAGAGCTCTATATAAAAACAAAGTAATATGATAAATAATATCACAACTAACATAACATAATATCACAACTCAACATCAATCAGAGCATCAACAAACACAGCAACGTGCAAAAGGGATGACAAAACAGCGAGCAACGGCGATTTCAACCCTGAATTTTGAGCTAGAACCTTAGAATCAGATCTATGGAAATAAGAAGGTGAAAAGTCTCACGTGTGGCTCAATGGGTTCCCCGTTGATGTTTCAACGAAACTCGATCTGTTCCCGCCAACGTTGGTCACGGCGAATCCATCGTGATATGAGGCTTTAGATCGCTTGGTTTTTGGTTCTGGGTAGGGTTTCGAAGAATTTCGAAGAAGAAGAAGAAGAAGAAGAAGAAGATAATGAAAGAGATGATAAAGACAAGGGGAAGAAGTTTTAACCAAACGAAAAAAAAAAAAGAAGAAGATTTTAGCCGTTAGATTTAACTCATCAACGGTGGAGGATAAGCCAAAGTCCAATCCGCGTCTCTATGGATTAGCCAATAAGAGGTTTTCTCCTTTATTTTGTTTTTTTATTTAGTTTTATAATTTTTTGTTTAGTTTTGATGTATGAGTATTAAAGGTTTAGACTTTATAATATAGGGTTTGGAATTTAAGTTTTAGGAATTGAGAATTTTAGGTTTGAATATATATGATAATTGAATTGATAATTTAGAGATTAATATATAAGTAACAAGATATATATATATTAAAAAGATTGAAAATGTATTAAAATATATATATGTTACACATAACTGATTTTTATAATTAATTTGTATATTTGTAATATTATATTTATTCATATTTTATGTTATTATTATTACAAAATAATTTTTAATACATTTTATTTTGTTAATTTATAAATAATGAATTTTGTTTCAAGATTGAACTCTAAACCCTAAACTCTATACCCTAAACCCTATACCCTAAACCCTAAACCATTAAGGATATATGGTTCAATCTTGAAACACATTTCACTATTTTCAATTAACAAAATAAATTTAATGCAATAAAAAACATTAAAACTTTTCACTTAAATTATGTTTAGAAATTATGAACCTATGAGACATTAGTATATTAGTATATTTTTTGATTACATGTTACATTAGTTAATTGTATAATCCATAGTTACTTGTATATATGTTTGACCCAAAAAAAAAAAAGTTACTTGTATATATATTTTAATTTTGTGTTATGTATTATATATATGTCTATATATTTTTAAAATTTTGTGTTCGATGGTTTTATTTGTATTTCATTAATTTAATTAATAAAATATGTTTAAGATTGAACCTAATTTAATTAATACGTAGTTTGTTTTTAAATTGTCAAAGTATTCATTGAAATTATAGAATAATTCATGCTTTAGTTGTCCAATTTAGAAATATTAACTACACGGTTAATTCCACATATTAATTTGTCGTATTTGAGGTTTTTCTTGGTTAGCAATTTAAAGGTAGTTGTATGTACTTCTAAATGTACAGTCTAATGAAATTAAAACCATAAAAATAAACATTGTCGAAACATATTCCAGGGAGTAGTCATTGAATCAAATTTTTTTTTTTTCCTTTTTATTTGGTCTTGAATCAAATATTTAAAGCTTAACATTTTAAAGTAAACAAAATATCCAAAGGGAGTAGTCAAGTCATTAAATCAAGTATCCAAAGCTTAAATTTCTAAAGTAAAGCCACAAGTTTTTCCTTTCAGTATTGGTTTTTGAACCTGCACATAGACACAGTAGAAAATAACAGTCATTAAAATTGATGCACATAAAGAGATTATGCAGATGAGGATTTGACACTTACTTCTCGTGTAGTTCCTTAATAAGTGTTTCTTGTTCTTTGCTAAAGGAACTCACTCTCTTTCTGGTGATTCTGTTTCAAAATCAATAGATAAAAGCCGTTATCACAGATCCATCGGATGAGAACAGGGCTAGTTAATGCTAATGACAAATATTATAAGAAAAGCATCCAGTCAAAATATTATACAAAGAGCTTAAATCAAGAAGGCATAGACAGAGACATAAATTGTTAGAAAAACTAGAGATCGGAACGTATAACCTGTAGCAAGGATCCCATAGTCTATACTCGACTTCTTGTCCAGCAGTTAACAATCACAAGACCTCAATCTAAATCTGGAACTGGAACTCTCAATTCCAAGAGTCAGCAGACAGCAACTTTCACAAATTTTAGAAACTAAAACAGATATCATAGTCGCTGCCATCTCATTGCCTCAACAAATTTATTTTGCCAAATCAACAAATTTTGGAATCATTGACTAATCAAAAACAAGAATGAATAGAGTAACCACAAAATCCAGAAAATTCCCAATCATCAAAGCTAGACTCACTGACACTGTTTAAGCCATGCCTTACATTATCAGTTTTCCTCCATCAAGAATATAACAAAGCTTCATATAATCTGTCGAGTAATTTTCTCAACAGGAAAAGAAGAATAATCACCGAGATTTGTTGAATGTATTGAGCCTTGAGTCTGTGAAATGAGAATTGTTGAATGTATCACCCTGTTTCACAATGAGAAACCAAAATCAGAGATTCAAAGAAGAAACATGAGCAACAAGATACAAGTCAATTTCTATAGATATTGTACTCATGAAATATATCATCTTACAACTCCACACAGAATCTAAAAGGCATGTCATCACTTCTAATCAACAAGAGTTCTTACAATAGCAAGTCTAATAAGTGATAAGCAAATAATCAAGTCTGAAAATCAAAAGCAAATTGGACCTGAAACCGTGCGACGACCCGACGGAGAGAGATCGAGCTACTACTTTGCAAAATATGATTGAGAAGAAGGGAAGCCGCCATTGTCGAGTTCAGAAGAGATTGTAAACTGAGAGGGATCGAGAGTGAAAGATTTGACAAACAAATTGGGATCGAGTTTCGAATCGAGTTTCAGAACGGGTTTCAGATCAAGTTTCAGCGAGACAGAAGAGAGAAGAAGCAGAGGAAGAAGAAGAAGGCTTCGAAAGGAGAACCATCGTCTCTTTGTCACCGGTATCAGCAACGAGAATCAAAAGCTCTCGATCTCTTCCACGATTGGCCATCACAGTCGCCGGCTTCTCGTCTCCTATCGCCGAGCAACTCAAGTCGGAGAAGAAGAAGAAAGGAGAGTGAAAGAAGAGAGAAGAGGTGGCTGTTTAACGAGAAATTCAACCTAATCGATCTATTTCTCTTTTAATTCTTTTTTTTCCTCTAAGACGGATTGAGATGGAAAGAGAGTGAAAGAAGAGACAAATAAATTAGGATCGAATGTAAGGTTTCCAATCGAGTTTCAGAGAGAAAGAAGAGAGAAGAGATGGCCAAAGTGTTTCACCAGTAATAATTAATGTAACCCTAATCGATATATTCCTCTTGTAATTTTTTTTCTATTTTTTTTTTGTGTAGTAACTTATAAATTTTTTGGAGGCAACGAAAATTTCACTTTCCCGGTTACCTCTAAGATAACGTTTTCATTATCATTTATGCTATTGTAGAACTAAAAACTAGGCACCACTACAAAATGTTTTCGCGGTAATCCTATAATAGCGTTTGTCTTTTTAGAAACGCTATGCAAATTTTCTCAAAACTCAACTATAGCAAAACTATTAAAAACGCTATATTCTAATGCTATTAATACCCTTATTTCCTGTAGTGTAATAAATATTCCCCTTTACAATTAGCATCTGGCCAAGAGCCAAACATATCCTATCTCCGTATTTTTGGATGTGCGGTTTATGTTCCTATAGCCCCACCGCAAAGAACAAAAATGGGGCCACAAAGGAGATTGGGTATATATGTCGGTTATGCATCACCGAGTATAATCCGATATGTTGAACCCCAAACTGGTGATATGTTAACGGCATGTTTTGCCGATTGCCATTTTAATGAAGATGAATTTCCAGCGTTAGGGGGAGGAATTAAACAAGTACCAAAAGATATTACATGGTATACACCATCTTTGATATATCTTGATCCCCCTACAAATCAACGTGAACTGGAAGTTCAGAAAATTGTACATTTACAAAGTTTGGCAAATCAATTACCAGATGCGTTCATAGATACAAAAAGGGTGACAAAGTCATATATCCCCGCTGCAAATGCACCATCAAGAGTTGAAATTCCTAGAGAGGAACTTGATGGAAGCATAGATAATGAACCTAAGGTTCAATTGAAAAGGGGGAGGCCAATGGGCTCTAAAGATAAAAATCTTCCAAAGAAAAAGAAAATGGGAGATGAAAAGGTTCAGGAAGAACCAAATAAAGAGAAAAGTCCTCAAGATGATACAGAAAAATATGAGGTTTCTATTAACTATGCCCAAAATGGAATGTTATGGTATAGAGATGAAATCGATGATGATAATGGAATATTCTCTTTTTCTGTATCTAAAGAGATCAATCATGAAAAAGATGATCCAGATCCAAGGTCCGTATCAGAATGGCAACATAGGCCTGATTGGGAGAAATGGAAAAAGGCTATGCAACTTGAGTTGCTCTTCCTCAATAAAAGAAATGTCTTTGGACCTCTTGTCACTGCATCTAGAGATGTAAAACCTATTGGTTGCTAGTGGGTATTTGTGCGAAAAAGAAATGAGAAAGATGAAATCACAAGATATAAAGTCCGACTTGTTGCACAAGGTTTTTCTCAAAGACCTGGAGTTGATTATGAAGAAACATATTCTCCAGTCATGGATGCAATTACATTCAGGTACTTAATGAGTCTAACAGCTTCTAAGAATTTAGAAATGTACCTTATGGATGTAGTGACAGCATATTTATATGGATCATTGGATAATGATATATACATGAAAATCCCAGAAGGATTTAAGATTCCTGAGGCATTAGACTCTAAGTCTAATGAAATTTGTGCGATCAAATTACAGCGATCACTTTACGGAATAAAACAATCTGGGTGCATGTGGTATAATCGCTTAAGCGAATACCTATTGAAGAAAGGGTATGTTAATAATGAAATATGCCCATGCGTCTTTATAAAGAAATCCCTATCGAGATTTGTGATCATTGCTGTATATGTTGATGATCTAAATATAATTGGAACTCAAAAGGAGATTGATGATGCAAGAACTCATGTGAAGGAAGAGTTTGAAATGAAAGATCTTGGAAAGACTAAATTCTGTCTCGGGCTTCAAATAGAGCATTTCCAAGATGGAATATTTGTGCATCAATCAAATTATACGAAAAAGATTTTAAAGCGCTTTAATATGGACAAAGCGACTCCTTTGAATGTCTATAGTGATCCATTCAGACCTTGTGAAAACAACGAGAAAATACTTGGTCCCGAAGTACCTTATATGAGTGCTATTGGTGGACTCATGTATCTTGCAAATTGCACTAGACCGGATATTGCATTTGCTACGAAACTACTTGGAAGATACAACTCATCCCCTACCCGCAGGCATTGGAATGGGATAAAACATATTCTCCGTTATCTTCAAGGTACGATTGACTTGAGATTATTCTATCCTAGAAACTCTTTGGTTGGTCTTGCTGGTTTTGCAGATGCAGGATATTTATCAGATCCACATAAATCCCGATCTCAAACTGGATATGTTTTCACAATTGGAGGAACTGCAATCTCATGGCGCTCACGGAAACAGACTTTGGTCGCCACTTCCTCAAATCATGCAGAAATAATTGCTCTTCATGAAGCATCGAGGGAATGTGTATGGCTCAGATCAATGACTAACCACATACAAGAATCTAGTGGAATAGTCACCAAAAAAGAGCCAACAACATTATTCGAAGACAATGCTGCTTGTGTCGCCCAAATCAAAGAAGGTTACATCAAGAGCGACAGGATAAAGCATATACCTCCAAGATTTTTCTCCTACACTCAAGAACTCGAGCAAAAGAAGGAAGTTGATATTCAACATATCCGCTCAAGTGACAATGCAGCAGATCTATTCACAAAGGCACTTCCAACTACCACATTTAGAAAGCATATTCACAGTATTGGAATGCGTCATCTACGAGATTTATGAAGAATGATCATACATATCTTTTCGAGAGGGAGATTACGTTACTATACTCTTTAGTCAAATATTCAAAAAATTAGTAGAGTAGGCAATGTATAGAATATTGTTTTACATATTTGTTCAACGATGATATTTATTTCTATATAAGCTACTTCAAGAATGTATTTAAAACTCTGTATGTGGAAATAAATCATACTAGGATTTAACCCGCGGTACACCGCGGGACAATATTTTTAATTTTAAAATTTATATTGTATTTATTTGTTATTTATCTTATAGTTTTATTAATTTTTAGATTGTATAGTTATGAATATTTATTGGATTTTAAAAATATAAAATTTTACAGGTATTTGATATAAGTATTCAAAGTATAGGATTTTTGTAGTGTTTTCAAGGTTTTAACCCGTGTGGTATATATATATACTAATACATTTATCTCATGGTAAACATCTAAAAATTTTTTTAAAAAAAACAATTCCACTTAACTCCCTATATGGGATTAATGCCAACCCGTCTCACCAAAATCATAATAAGTTTTTGCGTAAAAAAAATCAAAATAATTTTTATCAAGTTTAATTATGTTAATTGTTTTACCAAATTAGCATATTTTTATAGTTTATAATTTTTCCTTGGAAATATATATAGTTTATGATAATTAATAAAATTTCAATTTTTTGGTAATTTCTCAAAAGATAAAAAATAAACCAAATTATATAGGGGGTTTTCAACATATTTAACGTGACATTTTATAAAATAATTATTATCATTATTTTAGTCAATTCTTAAACACAAAACAAAAGGAAAAAAAATAAAGTAAAAAGATTTCAAAAAAGTTTTTAAGAAAAATTATTAATAAAAATCAAAAACTAAACAAATACCATTCAAGATTATTTTGCAAGAACTATAATCTACACCAAAAATAAAAACTAAAAATAAAAAATAAAAACCATAAAACAAAAAATCAATTAAAAACTGCAAAATAGTTGATATGTACAATTTTTTTTCACAATAAAAGTATATAGACATATGGAAATAATTATTATAAAAACGCTTAAATAAATAAGAAAGGGAAAGTGGATCCCTTTAAAACATTGATATTGTTTCGATTGTATCATTGAGATTTGTAGAGATTATAGTAATCAAGTGTGAGAGATTATGACAATAAAATGAAATGTTGGTCGATTTCTCAAATTGCAGTAACTGAGTGCTTTAGCAGATTCTAGCATCCACAAAAATAGTTTAGAGATTTAATGGGTTAAAACTTTAATGGGTGGAGTTGTTTTTGGAAAAATTGGAATGTATAGATGTTGTTAAGATTTTATGTCAATAAATGTAACAGATGTTGGTCAATTTAAGAAAGTTTAGTATTTGAGTTTATCTGCAATGTTATTTATGGAATTGTTTTAGGGGTTAATGTTGTAAAAAAAAATAATAATAAATAAAACTTAAAGGGCATAAACCAAAATGTACTTCAAAAATGTTAATATAGATATGTTGACTGGTTTAGATATACAATGTACTACAAAGGATATATTACCAAATATATATATATATATATATAATTTTTATGATTTTATCTTAAATTATTAATAAAATATTTGAGTTAAAAATTTCATAATTTAGTTGACTCAATGTATCGAAAGATTGGTTTACAGAATTGTTCATAAAACATGTATACACATATATATTTCTAATTTACAAAGATTATTATGCCAACAGTAATACAGTGTTCACAGGAATCAAACTGTAATTCAAAAAATTAGAAAACAGTAATATATAGTAACAAATATTTTGGTTAACCTAAACACAAATACTACACACACACACACACACACACACACACACAAATGCCTTAAAAAACATAATTGGGGGTAGATTTAGGATAAGATTTTCTGCATTCATTTCTAAACACACAAATCCACTATAAATTCAGTGTCCCTCTGTAAGCAATTTCACCAAAACTATCATCAAAATATATATCTCTCTCTAGAGCTTTTTTGTTTTTGATAACTATAGAGCTTTTACCATCTCCAGAAAACTCTTCATTGTCAAGAAACAACAAAACACCCAAAATGGTCTATCTCTTTTCCTTTGTCATCTTTCTCGCTAGAGCTTGTGTCTGGCCATATAAACCAACTAGATACATTTCCATTTGGTATTGAATAAGGTGTCGCCTATCTCAATCCGTGATTGAACCAACAATATGCCTACTAGTGTTGTTGGTACGATTCCATGGATTGGAAGAGACGACACTTCTTCTATCCTATGGAGATGCGTGTGGTAGGTTTACACGGCCAACCATAAGCTCAAATTAATTGTCATCATCGAAAGCTCGAAAAATAGTGGTGGAGACCTCTAACTTTAAATGTCTGAGTTGTTTATTTTGAATGGTTTTGTTTTGAAGTTTTCTGATTTCTGATTGTTATATGATTATATTCTGGTTGTATTCGGATAAAATTACAAAACTAATTTCTGTTTTCTTAGAAAAATACATATTTTTGTGCAGGAAAAAGTTGTACGTTGATCTTAGTCACACGGCTGGTACTACCAATGTTAACTCATTAATATAAGAGAATTCATCTCTTGTGCCCCTATAATTTCTGGTATAGGGGCACAAGAGATGATTCAATTTATGAACCCCTTCCGAAGTCTTAGTCAGTCTACACAACTCATAATCTATAAAGCCTCCCGCTATACTATATTCCATCACTTTCATCGTTTTATACTAAAACTTTAGGATTCGAGCCATGGTGCGTTCAATAGTAATCTCTCCACGTTACAATATAAATCCAAATCCATGTCTACAAAACTACTCACAACAAAATGTGAAGTGACATTCTCAAATTTTGCATTATACTTGTTGGCTTGATTTTTTTACAATAAATGATTGGAATACTTCTGTTATTGAATTAATGTTTATCTTAGTTTTTCTTACTAAATCGATGGATATTGGAACTCTATTGAATCACTGATGTATTTAGTTAAAAATATGCAATAAATATTTTTTGATTCTATACCATAAGGTCACATGCATGTTCAAACATGTGAAGGAACATTCTCATAATTTGTATCATACACTGATGATTTATACAAAATTCTTGGGTTCACCCCTAGGGGTGAACTACTCTTATTCACCCCCTCCTAATCAACAAATCAAACTGCCATGTCATATCATGTTTATAAAATAAATCAAAATTAAAATAAAAAGACAAAACAAGTTAAGGAAACCAATGCTGTAGATTTTTTATTAAGGAAATTATGTTGGTTTAGGTTTATAAAATAATGATTAGAGTTTAGATTTTACAATTAAACGAAATCATATATCAGTTTGGGTTTACAAAAAAGTGGTTAGGGTTTTGTTTTTACAATTAAACAAAATTATATGTCGGTTTGGATTTACAAAAAAGTGGTTAGAGTTTAGGGTTTAGATTTTACAATTCAATGAAATTATATGTCGGATTGGGTTTACAAAAGAGTTATTATAGTTTAGGGTTTAGATTTTACAATTAAACAAAATTATATGTTGGTTTGGGTTTACAAAATAGTGTTTAGAGTTTAGATTTTAAAATTAAGCAAAATTATATGTCGGTTTGGGTTTACAAAATAGTGTTTAGGGTTTAGATTTTAAAATCAAGCAAAATTATATGTCGGTTTGGGTTTATAAAATAGTGGTTAGGGTTTAGATTTTACAATTAAAGAAAATTAAAATTTAATTTGGATTTATAAAAAGAGTGATTTGGGTTTAGATTTTATAATTTAAAACTATGGTATAATGTTTAGAATTAATAATTTTAAAATTAATTGATATACATAATTTGATTCCTTAATTAATAATTTGTTTCCTTAAGGAGAAGGGGGTGAATAAGAGGTGAACCCAAAATTGTTCATTATTATGTTAGATTTTATCACTTGTACTCTTTGCCTTGATTTTTTTTACAATTAATATAATGATGGAAATACATAGGTTATTGCAACAGTGTTTGTCCTGTGGTCTCTTAGACTTAACTTGAAACTATGTTGTATCATTAGTGTATTTAGTTAGAATATGTAGTGGATATGTACTTCATACTTTTTTATCATGCCTTTCGTTTCACTTTTTTTTTTGGTGGAGATCTCTAACTTTTAAAGGTCTCTGCTGTTGTTTATTTTAATGGTTTTGGTTTGATGTTTATAAGCTGATGAAAGGGTAGGAGATATAAATGATAATTTTCTGATTCCTGATTATTTTGATTGAATTCCGAAAATAAAAATAAAAAAGGATCTACCCAGCCGGTATAATACGCATCTATATGCATCTAACCTAAATGTTGTGATCACAATTAACATATCTATCGTGCGGATGGGATCTCATAGTCGTTGATTTTATATTTGGATTCATCTCATACCCGCGAATCACACATCACAACCTTATATATGGCTCAGTGTGGCCATGGCCGATATTAGATGTGATGATTCGGTTATGATGTCGATTATTTCCGGTTAACACTCATAGGATAAATCAAGTACGGTTTACTAAAGTTAATCTATACTAGTATTTTTGCAGCAGTTTTTTCTCAAAAATACTAATAAGGAAAGTTTTAGCAATTAATGCTACTAATGCAATTAATTCTGTCGACTTCTAGCAATTTTATATGGACCTTTTAGTATTTTATAGGCCTCTTGATAATTCATAATTTAAGGGCCTCCATTTATTTAGGTTGTAGACAAAACGATGTCCAAAATTTCATAGGACCTGCGAAAATATACTCTTTTGCTAATAATCTAGACACATTTTCTGAAAAATGAATTTGTAGACAAAATTTCTGGAAAATTACATTGCAATAACTACGACATTAATGGTATTCTCAATTGCCAAAATGATTCTGAATACAAATGAGTAGACTCTTGATTTATCAAACATTCAAACTTTAAAAAATTTTATTTGGTTTATTCCGGTTCTTTATTTTAAAGATTTTTAAAAGGTTAAATATGAAAAATATTAAAAACTTTTAAAAGGTTAAATATGATAAATATTATACCGTAGATACACAATAAATATTAAAAGTTAAGATGATATAATGTGAGTTAAAATATCTCGGGACGAGGTTATATAGCGGGACGGGTTTTACCGATATTTATATAAATTAAAAAAATATCAGTAATTCGGTGTTACACGGGTAATACATTATTTCATTATTTTGTTAACACTGTCAGTATCAGAGAATAGACATATCTAATTAAATTTAAATAAATATTATATAAAAATAAATTATATTGCGGTATTATATGGTTTATTTAACAATTATTATATAATTATAACATATTTAACCAACAAATACAATTTATATTTTTTATATTTTAATTATCAATAATTTTGCTCTGCGGTATACCGCGGGTACTAATCTAGTTAACAAGTATATATAACAGACTTTTGTAGTAACATTAATGCTCTAAGCTTTGTGTAATCTCTTTGAAGAGTTTGTTAAATAAAAATGATGATTCTTCTCTGATCTTCTTCTTCTTGATCGTGTATCTCCGATTAACCAGAGTTTGTTAGCCAAGTCAAAACCTCAATGCTTTTTCACCCGTTGATAGTAAATTAATGGAAGAAATGAAAAACCATTAAGGCAAAGAATATTTAGATAGCCGCCGAAATTTTTATAGAACCAAAATTATATGATTATAAATGATAACATTCCGTCATGTTTATAATTGATCAAAACAAAAATATTCACATTCTCTTCCTCGTGTTCATCACAAGTAAGTAACAACATCAACACATGCACTCATTTTTTTGTTTCGCTTACGTGTTATTGTTAGTGTAGAAGAGACAAGAGACACACAATTTTTAACGAGGTTCAGCAAATGCCTATGTCCTCAATCTTTGTTGGAAATACTTCTTGAACACAATTACAGTTAGTGTTCAATATTGGACTTACACAACCCTAACATCTTCTCTTAGTTTGTTCCCAATCTATTTCCAAACTACTAAGAGATCTCTAAGATCAACACAAATGATCTACACCCAGGACTCTCATTTAGAAACAAAACCCTCACCCTTTTCTCCCAAAGATGCCAAAAGGCTTACAAGGTTTTTCCTCTCTTTGTTACGTTCTCGAGGGATAAGTTTCTAAGTCCTAAACCCTCTATGTTTAAGGGATTTCGTGCCTCTCCCAAGGCTAACAACTTTCCTAAAATCAAGAGGAAATATTCCATTTAATTTTATTCTTTGTTAAACGAATATTTCCTAATCCCACTAAATCTTCTAAAAATCTTCAAGATTTCTTTTTCTTCGTGCTTTACCTCCAAGTAATATCCCAAAACGTGCCTTAAGTATATCTTCATAAATCTTCAAAACCGAGACATACAGACAAAATCAACAGGTCTCTGATGCTCTTTTGTAGGACAGAGGCTGAGCATATATCAGATACATGTGCCGAGACAGAAGCTTGTGCAGACATATTTTTCCTCAGCTTCATGAACTTCATCTTCAACTTGAGCTTGCCCACATACACTTACATTCTCCCCCTTACTGAGTTTTATAACTCAGGCACAATACTTCATGATTCTTGGAAATCCATAGCACAACCTCTTGAAGACTCCTCCAAAATCAAACAACATATTGGAAACTCCCCCATAATCAAGAATCATATTCTTCTTACACCAACTCCCCCTGCTTGAGTGGTAAAACTTATTAAAAAAGTTTAAGAGCTCAAGTTTACCTTGCCACAACATCTTGAAATATCAACCATCAGCACAAGACTTTGATCAGTCGTCAAACAGACAATTGTCTTTCTTCTTATTATCTGGTCTGTGAGACGGCTCAACATCTCGGTCTCCAATGTTTTTTCCATCGACCTGAATCTTGGAATTCCTCATGCACATGTCTTAGATGTCGTTTCTTGCTTTGAACACCTCTCTGATTCCTTGAGTAGCCACTGTCAAAATACAAACGTCTGTCCCTTGATGCATGTTTTGTGTAGTCTTCAGGACAATATAAATCATGCTTCTTGATCCAAACTTGATTGAATCTTTGACCCTCTTTGTAATATTCTTCCTTCTCATGACTTGTGTTACCCTCTTCAAAAACTTGTAGCATTGAGCTTTGATATGACCAGGTTTCCTACAATACCAACAACCAATCACTCTTCTCTTAAAGTTGTTGTGTACAGACGCCTGCCAAGATTTCAGCTGGTTGTCATCTGTCTCCTTGCTGACAGACACGTTTCGGACCTTTGATGGAGATATACAGAGACTTGAATCTACAAATTTTGAAGCCAAAGTTTCTTCTTTAACAAACTGAGTAGTTGCACCAGAATCACCTCCATGGTAACCCAAACCCCATATGACATTACATGTTCTACCAATTGTCAGAATCTTGTCAAGATCCTTTGTTCCTCTGCTCAATATCTTGATGCTTCTTAACTGATCTTCTAAACATTTTTCTAAATCACAAGACTTTACTTTCTCCAGAGCTAGATCTTCTTCCAGATTTGAAATTTTGCTTACCAAGTCATTCTTCTCTGTGACAAGCCTTTGATTTTCCTTTTCCCTTTGTATCAGATCTTTCCTCAGAGTGTTGATCTGATCATTCAGCAACAATTTAAGTTCTTCTTCTGCTAGCTCAGAGTCCTGATCCGTACAACAAGTTGTTCCATTATCAAACTTTAGTTCCAACTTATCAGCATCAAGTTTCATTGAGCCACAAAGAGCAACAAACTTTGACCTTTTTGTTTGAGGCTTTTGTGTGTTTTTCTTCCTTTTTGGCGAATGCAGACTCTTGATCCCTTTCTTCCTCCCTGAAGGACAATCTGATTTAAAATGACCAAAGCCCTGACAAACATGACACTGAACCTTATTCCTTTTCTGTTTGGCTGTAATCTTAAAACTTTTGCGTCCTTTGTTCACCACAAGACTCTCAAGTTCTTCCGTTTTACGAGCCTCTGTGTTCTCTTCACTATCACAGACTGAACAAACATCAATCCCTTGTGTGTTCTTACCTACATCAGACGATAAGTACTGCAACTCATAGCTCAACAATCTACTGGCTACCTCTTTAAAAGACATATTGTCTATATCAAGAGCAACATCCATCACAATTTTCACAGGATGATATCTATGAGCTAAACTCCTCCACAATTTCTTGACCAACTTCCTGTTTTTATAATTCTTTCCAAGAGCTCTAGCTTCATTTGCAATAGCATATATTCTACCACTAAAAGCAGTAATGTTCTCAAACTCATACATCCTAAGGTTCTCAAACTCAGAAGCAAGAATATCTAACCATGTGCGTTTCACACTTGTTGTACCTTCAAAGATATTTTGCAGAATCTCCCAAGCCTCTTTAGCAGATGTACAACCTTGAATCAATGAGAACTGATCCCTGCGAACGCCATTAAATATTGCTGAAAGTGCCAGTGAATTGAGTGTGGACAATGCTTTATCAGATTTTGACCACTCTGTTTTGGGTTTTTCAACAGCCACCTAATTCCCGTCAGAATCTACAACAACCGTCTATTTCTGCGACTCCCATCCACATTCAACTGCTGTCCATGCATCTACATGAATTCCTTTAATTCTATGCATCATCAACACCTTCCACCTCCCATAATGATTTGGATCTAACATCAATAAGTCGTTTGCCATGAATAACATTGATTGTGCCTCCATGTTCTTCTTCCCAAGATCTTCACCGTTGGTTGAGTTAGACTCTCCACAGATGCCCGCTCTGATACCACTTGTTAGTTTAGAAGAGACAAGAGACACACAATTTTTAACGAGGTTCAGCAAATGCCTACGTCCTCAATCTTTGTTGGAAATACTTCTTGAACACAATTACAGTTAGTGTTCAATATTGGACTTACACAACCCTAAGATCTTCTCTTAGTTTGTTCCCAATCTATTTGCAACCCACTAAGAGATCTCTAAGATCAACAGAAATTATCTACACCCAGGACACTCTCACTTAGAAACAAAACCCTCACCCTTTTCTCCCAAAGATGCCAAAAGGCTTACAAAGTTTTTCCTCTCTTTGTTACGTTCTTGAGGGATAAGTTTCTAAGTCCTAGACCCTCTATATTTAAGGGATTTTGTGCCTCTCCCAAGGCTAACAACTTTCCTAAAATCAAGAGGAAATATTCCATTTACATTTATTTTTTGTTAAACGAATATTTCCTAATCCCACTAAATCTTTTAAAAATATTCAAGTTTCCTTTTTCTTCGTGTTTTACCTCCAAGTAATATCCCAAAACGTGCCTAAGTATATCTTCATAAATCTTCAAAACCGAGACATACAGACAAAATCAACAGGCCTCTGATGCTCTTTTGTAGGACAGAGGCTTGAGCATACATCAGATGCCTGTGCTGAGATAGAAGCTTGTGCAGACATATTTTACCTCAGTTTCCTGAACTTCATCTTCAACTTGAGCTTGCCCACATACTCTTATAGTTATTACATTCTTCACCTCATCAGTCATCATCACCTGTAGTATGTATTATCTCTTTGTTTAGGGAGAATAATTTTCAATATTGTTTCTTAAGTTCTTGTTTTGATGTTTTTTTGGGTTCATATCGTCTTCGATCACAACATATTGTCACTTTAAATAAATCTCTGATCTAAAAACTTTGTATTGTTGATGTTTTGGTTTTGTATTTTAAAACTACAGTCGACATTGCTATGTTGTGGCATGCAACAGCGCTTGTGAAGCGTTTAATACAGATCAATATTGTTGTCATACTTGAAGTTTACTCCATGCGGCGAACTTGTCCTCTCACAAACTACTTGAGGCTTATTAAGGACGTCTTCTCTGGCGCCTATGGCTACGCTTATGACAATGAAACGAGCACCTTCACATGTACTAGAGATAAATACGAAATCACTTTCTGCCCATAAAAATCTACTTCCCTTTTAGTATGTCAGTCTAATAGTGGCAGATCCAGAACATATTTCTACATGGGGAACAAACTATAAATGACAATTAATACATTAAAAAAATCTTTAAAACATGACATAAAAGAGGGATACCTTGTGACTTTAAATATTTATGCCCCATATGTAACCAAATCTATATTAAACTGGTCGTCTCTAGGGCTGTGGAGGAGTCTACACCGATGGCTGTGGAGGAGTCCCTGGTCGTCCCTAGGACTAATGCTGGAGGTGGTTTCAATCTCAAGAAGAGCACAATGAAGTCTACCTTGAAACCCTATGTCTTGAAGAGTATTTATAGGGTTTTATCTTGGGTTAGGGTTTGTAAGGGAAAAGTTGTTTTTTCTTCTTGAGGGCAGGACAAGGGGTGGCAAAGGATTCTTCTGGACCATCGTGAAGGCTTGAACCGGGACGCTGTGATGGTTTCTCCCCGGGCCTTCAACTAAACCCCATCGGCTACATGCTTGTCTTATCAATGGTTTATGACACATCTTGGTAAATCAGAAATATCTTTCTGATGGCTGAACGTATTGAATTGATTCTACTTTGTGGAGAAAGATAACTTTTCCAGCTATCCATAGACACACAGCACGTCAAAATATAAGTGTAGGAAGTTCTTAAAAAGTGGCCCGTACTGTAAAGCTCTGAATCTGTCCTAAACATGTTTTCCTTGTCTTTCCATGTCTAGTGTTTAGCGTTTGCAATCATTGGAGCAGCCAAGAGACACGACCAGAGGAGCAGCAGACGACCAAAAGCTCTCTCTCGTCCCTCTTTTGAAGCCTTTGAAGATCCACCAACTCTTTCTATTTCTTTGTTCCATCTTTTGTTCTAGTTTTCTAAAGGAAGAAGATCCTACACTTTGTTTGGCAATCATTGAAGTAATATCTAATCTCTATTTATTCTTTTATGTTTATGAGTTTATTAAACCTTGCTTTGATGATTCTCTTAAACATGTTAGAGTAGTTTTCTAGTTGGGTTTAAAGGGATAATCAAAGGGGGGAGATTATCATAGTTTAGGTGGCAATTTTTAGGGTTTGTTAGATTTATATTCTGTTTATTCTAAACTTTAATTCTAAGTCTTTTCTTAATGTTTTAAGTTAGCCTCATGAACTAACTATGATCTAAAGTGTGTGTGTGTCGCCAAAAACTTGCATATGTGCTTGACCTAGCTTAGATTTGTGTCGTATCATAGGAAGCACATACCACTTACCTATGGAACTTCATGGATTAGAATTGAACCTGTTTAAAATGCTTTGATCTATGCGTCGTTTCCTGCGAAAGTTGAGTCTATAGGTATCTTAGACGGTTAGCTTGTGATCTATAAGTTAACGGTTCATTCGTGTTTCGTAGTCCAAGTTTTAGATAAACAAACTAATCCTAAAATTTTCTAGATAGATAGATCATCGATCCCCTGTGATTCCCCTTGATGCCCAATGCTTGTTTTATTTATTTTACTTGCTTTATTCACACTTATTTGCTTACTACAACCGTGACAACCAAAACCCCCATTTTATTGAGTCCTAGCCTTACATCTCTTCCGACAGATTCTCTAAACAAAAACTCTCTCTCTGTGGGATCGATCCTTAAATACTCCAACCGATTAACTGTGCACTTGCAGTAGTCATGTGGTATTTTGAGGTAAAAGATTTGAAGTGACAGAAACCACGCACATCAGTACTACATGGAATGAACGGTTAGTTTGTATTTTAATCAGAAGTTAATATGGACGTTTTCCGTGGTTGTGTTGTGGCAATGTTGGGATGTCGAGCGATACCAGCATTTGGTTATGTGTTAGGGTCGTAGGAGAACGACTGGAGTTAGGATTCGTCGAGGAAGGATCGACGGAGGTGATGCCGAGGGCGTCGGTGTCATCAACACTATGAGGGTGTCATTTGACACCATGTGTGTTGGATCGCAAGTGGTGTATTGGGTGACAATCGAAACCAGGTGAAGGTGTCGATCTACACTGAAGGAGTTGATGGTGAATTGGAGTATTCGTGGGGAAGTGTTGTCCGTGGCTGGACAGAATCAAATATTTTAGCCCACCTCTCTTGTTACTCGGTCTCTAGGGGTGGTTGGTTGTGCAACTCAGTAACTAGTTGAGATGGTGTTTGGTGTATTTGTGGGAGTTTTTGTAAGGAGCGATTTCTACGCCGTTTGTCTCGTCGGAATTATAGAGTTCCGGTGAGATCGTTTCTCGTGGATCTTGTGCGAGGATAGGGAATCCAGGTGTGGTCGTTTCAAAACGAAAGCTAAAATAAGTTAAATAATGTTGTTATCAAGGACATAACATAGGAAAATATCATGTGGTGATTTAATGTCTCTTGGACATAGCAAACCGACCGTCGGATATGGATGGGCTTAAGGGCCTAGAGAAAGGACATGATGCCCATTAAAGAAGGTAGACCCATGGACCGGTAGTGGACATGGGGCCCACTAAGCAAGGTGATGGTCAAAGCGTTACACAAACTTACAATTTTTAACCCCCGCGAACCATTATGGTGTGGGTGCCAATCAACACCAATGATGGTGACCATTAATCTGATTAGGGTTCGGACTACTTCTGATTCTCTGGGTTGGCATGGTTTATTGGGAAACCCCTAGGGCTCGTGTACAAAAGGAAGCTCGCCATAGAGTGTCCGGTTAGTCGTTTGTCACTTCTGTGAGTTGAGAGAAAGAGGATTCTCTTTGAGATCGTTCTATGAGAAAAGGGGAAGGTTTTGTGCCAATTTTTGGTGTGTTCTGAACAATGGGAAGGAGATCTAAGTGTCGGTGACATGTTGAGGTTGCTGTGAGGCTTGGATCTTGCGGTTCTTCGTCCTAATATCTTTCTAAATCAATGTTAGTGCGTGACCATGGCTTATCTTAGCAGTTAGAGTTTGTGTGATTTGATTTGGTTATTGTGTGATTGATGCCTTGTTATTTCTGTGCTTTTAGGGTGTTATGTGACCTTGTGTGGCCATGATTTGGATGTTTCATTGTGGGAGATGATAGACTAGACTTTTGGGGTTGAACAATGGAGGGGATCGGCGTCGAAGGTATTGCAGGGTTGGGGTGTCGGTTGACACCAGGTCCGACACCAAGTGTGTGTAGATCGACACCATCAATTAGTCGTGATTGGAGGTCACGACATCAAGGCATAAGTGGTGCTGTCTGGTGGTGGTGTGGATTGACACCAGCTGTTTTGGTTCATGATTGTCTGGTTTGGCGGTTTTTGTATTGTTTTCTTGTGTATGATCTTAATTGCTTTTGTGTAAAGCCTAGTAGATGGGAGGATCGCCCCACTAAGTATTTGTGATATTACTTACGCATCTCCTTGCTTGTGGTGCATGTAAATTGTAACATGGAAGCATGGCGATGAGGAGGAGGATGGTCTAGGGTCTTGACTGTTGTGTTGTGGTTAAATTGATTTTAGTTGATTGTGGTTCAGATATGTTATTTATGCTGGTATCTAGTTTAGAATCATGTTAGGTTGCTGATTTTTAATGGTCATAATTGATCTTGTATTTATATTGGTTTATTATGTTTCTGTTGTTTATATTGGTTGTTGTTGGTGTAATGATGATTTGTTGCTTGGTTAGTTTAATTAAGTATTACTAGATTCAGACCCGCACATACGTGTGGGGTTGATTTCAAAACTAATTTTTCTTTGAACTTTGTAATATATTATGTATGTGTGATGTTATATTTCTTCCAGTATATCAATGTTTGAAATAATAAGAGTTTCACATAAAATTACATTTCACACGACGGTAGATCCGAATAGAATGTGAAACGGATTGGTGATTGGTTAGATTTGTATTAAACTCTTGAGCTATGAAACTGGATTAAAAACTGTCAAAAAGATTAAAACTTCTAAAACCGAATGATTTAAATTGTCAAGCGGGTCAAACCCCTCCCGATAGGCATGCATTTGAACCGGATTAGTGATTTGTTAAACTTGTATTAATATTACATAATATATATCCGAAAATTATATAATTATATATTTTGTTTATTTCGACAAATTTGCAAATAACCTAAAAATATGTGACTGTTGGAAACTTTAAAAATTCAATAAATCAGAAAAGCTTGATTGGCAAATAAAATACTTTTAAGATACTTTTAAAACCTTAAAAGCCACCAATCGAGGGTTATGTGTGTTTTAAAATAGATTTCAAGCTATTTTAAAATGGTTTCAAACTTGCTTCTTGTGTGATCTTGAAATCTACATAAACACACCTTAATTATTAACTAATTTAAATAAAACATAACAAATACCTATGACTTTGATTTCAAATATGAATTTATGAGTCAAATACTTGTGATATGAATTCATGAGTCAAATATATCGATCCAAATTTTGCCATGTACAAAAAACAAAGCACAAAAATTAATAAGATAAAAAAAATCACCTTTAAAAAGTCGAAAAGTTTAAATTATTTAACATTCTAATCTCGCAAAAATGTTAAAATTTAGGAATGTTTAGTTGTTTGTATAAATTCATATCACCAACTATTATTTTAATGAACTTCAAATGACTTAGCAAATCCAAAGAATCCATAGCACCTTTTTGGTTCGGGTGGTTGGTGGTTGACATCCAATCTCTGTAATACTTCTCTGTCCAAATCCTCTCTGCACAATCAATCCACAATATGTTGTTACCTGCCCCAATCTTCCCTGCAATAGCTTCCACCAACATCAAAACACTACATCCCCAAATCTTTTTTTTTTGACATATTAACAAATAATTTATAAATGTGAAAGATTTATTGGTGTAAATCATAATAGGAAGCAAAGAAACATAAGCATATGCACGCTCATGCCATTTTATACAAATAAACGTGAGTAATATTAATCCTCTTAACTTCTCATTTGCTTTATAAATTGAACAGAAATTATTTAATCAGAAAACAAAAACAGAATAATATAGAAAATGATAACACATACAGGTTATGGAATACTTTCAGAATTCATTGTCTTATTCAAAAATAATTCATCCCTTCATGCTCTTAAACCTATACTTAGAAAATTGAGACCACCCTGAAAATTAGCATATGTTATAATCTCTGTTTTAAAAAGTTTAAACTTATGATCTCAAATTAGGAGATGGCTCCTTAGACTTCTCCAGCTATGTTTACTGTGAAACCTACATAAACACAGTGTAGTTGTTAGTTTATTTAAATAAAATCTTACAAATAATAAATAATTATAAATAAAAAGAGAGACATAGATTAAACGGAACATGTTAACATGCATATAACAATCTGGAAAAAAGATTTAACAAAGAACACCAGAAGCTAATAGGTTTTGGTTGTTTGACAAAAAAAAAAAAGGTTTTGGTTTTAGCGCTAAATAGATTTGAGAGTTTTTGTTAAGTTGAAAATGATTTAGATTACTGCAATATTTATACAACAAAAGAAGTCATTTAAAATGTAAGTTGCTATGATTTGGTAAGTTGCTAAGATTTTGTAAATTAGAATATTTCGAAATCGTGTAGATTATGTTAACTTTCCAAAATTTTGATGTAAATTGTCAAATACGTTTTTCTTATTAACCACATATATATTTTTGTAGAAGAGATTGAATTTTCCTAATATTAGCAAAATAATTGTAATGTTATAAAGAAAGAAATAAAGTATGATGTGCTTATTACGTGGGTTGATTTTTTTTCTTTAAGTGTAGTACCTAATTTACGTGGATAGATTTGTTTAGATTTAAGAGAAATACCCTACAATAGCACACATTTGGGTTTTTGTTCCAAAACTAGCACACACGCTGGAATGTTCCAAAACTAGCATTTTTAATATTGAATCATTAATAGAGAGAAATATTATTACTTTAAAAAACTCAAAATCCGATCTCTTCGCCGGATGAATTTTCTGAAACAATCTTGTGGTGAAGCTCTTAATCTCAGATCTTCTTCTTCTTCTTCTCCGGCGAAGCTTGTGGTGAAGCTTCCGATCTCAGATTCCGATCAGATTTCAAAAATAGTTGAAGAAGAAAATAGATGGAAGAGGAAATCTCCAGAGCGAGACACCAATGGAGGACGAAAGAGACGATCGGTGTAGAAGAATGAATGTAAGAAAGATCTTCAAAGAGATNACGAACAGAAGAACGAGACCTCAGAGGAATCCATGGTTGTGTATCTCCTTGTGCTCTGCTCATACTTACCAGCCTCGATTCTCATGGTAATTTTCTTTTCCCCCTCTCTCTAAACTAGATTTGATGAGTGAAATAGGGATAGATTTCGTATCTAAGTTTGGGTTGAGCTCCAGTTTGAATGTAAAATGTTTGTATTGTGTTTAACCTTACTGCAATTATCAATCATCTTCGATACCTTCAGAAAATAAAATCTCATGAATCAATTTGATTTCTATGAGAATGTGTTATATCGATTATGTGTGTGACTGTGTTGTTGATTTCTCAGGGATTTTTTTTTTTTTTTCAATTGATTGACGTGTTGATGAAGACGTTACTAGAGAGCTGTATTAGGATGGAATTACCATTTAATCGTTTAAGGTTCTAGGTGAATAGAGTTGGGGATGGTTTCATTTCACCTTTGCTTTAAGAACATGGTGAGAGTTTTAAATTTGTGTAAGGCTTATATGTACTATTGAGATTAAGCTTAAACTTTATTTCTCTCCAATGACTACACTACATGTAGGAAAATTGGTAGGTATCTAGCTTGCTATGAGTTTTTGAATTGTTTTGCTAATGGTACAGATCAACTTGGTACTTGGTAGTGTTTCTTGGAGTTTTAAAGTTAATCAATCTGGTAGTGTTGCAGAACTAGATTAAATGTGGGGTGATATATAAGATATCTCTTGAAGTAATATGTAAAAACAAAAATTGAATTCATGGACTGATCATGTTGTTGAATAAGGTTTTGAGCTCTAAATTCAAGTGATTGATGATATAAATGATGACAAATATTTCAAGAAAAAAGCAGAGAGTTGATGATGAAGATGGGAAAATGGGCACTTGAGTTCGTCATTATGGAAGGTTTTCCTAAATTTCAAGAACACCTTCCTAAAAGCTATGGACTCCTTCCTAAATTTTTAAAAAATGTGTTTCTAAATCTCTTTATATGTGTTTTGCTTTATTGTATCACATATTACTTCATTAAGGATGTATAATGATTTGATTATGTGCACATATTGGTGTTCTACAATAAATGTAGCAAATAGAAATATCCAACATGATGTTTTACGAAGATCTTCCTAAACATCAGTGACTTCTTCCTAAATTTCAAAGAGTTCTTCCTAAACGTCAATGACTCCTTCCTAATGCTCTTTTTTTTCTTATCATGACGGTCTTCCTGAAATTCAAGAAATCATTCATAAATATATGAGAGTCCTTCTTGAATGTTACATTCAAATCCTTCTTATATATTTACTGGTGAAAACATAGCTATCTACCAAAATATCGAGATAATTAATACAAAACCTTCCGGAATATATTTTAAAACAAGTCTTGTGGCGAAAACCATCCAAACTATCTTTCATAACCAAAATCATATTGCTAAAACAAAGATCATGTGAATACAAAGAATCAAACTGTAAATACTTCGATCTCATATAGCAACTGAAGCCTTCAATCTTGTATGAGCACCGTTCGTCTTTGATTTTGAGTGTTATTGCAGCTCCAATTCTTCCTAAACTTTTTATGAAGGTCATCCTGACGTTTAAGGAAACTTTTTTGAATTTCGTTCAATCCTTCCTGAATTTTCATAAGATGGAAGTAAGAACCTATGTATCTTAGAGCATACGGGATAACTAAAAAAGAGCAGAACATATTAACAAACAACAGTATGTGCAAGACCATCACAGAAAAAAGCATAAGATAATAACAAAGAAATCAAGAAGCTAAGAAAACATAAGATTAGGGTAAAACATGTGAGAATGTTATACATCAGACAAGTACCAACAAAACTAAAAAAATTTCTCAACCATCATATATGTCTAAACAAGAAATAGAGTAAAATTAGATAAAGGAACATATCCAAAGCATACTTGCATTTTGTGTCATCTGCAAATACCTCACGTAGCTTAGAGAAACTTTCAACCCAATTTCATGCGATAAAAATTGAAATCAGGTAATAATTTCAGGAAAATCTTCATGAATTCTCAACAATGCTTCATTAATCTTCAAATGTGACAAAGAAACACATCAATACACGAGCAACAAACAACACTCTTTGCTACATAAATCATTTGTACCAATCACATCTTAACTTTCACCAACAAGCTCAAATTACAAAAAAAAAACCACTTTCACTCCATTAAACTTCATCAAACTAGCAAACAAATGAAACACCTAAAACCCCCAACTGAATCAAAAACGCCCAATTTTATAAGCTAGGTTTTAGAATAAGAAGAAGGATTCAAACACAAAGCGCTTCAATTAACCAGATGGTGATGGAGGGGAGAGAGAGAAAGAGGTGAAAGCGGTGGCAATTTTTGACCTCCTGCGGGTGTCACCGATCTCATGTGGGTGTCACCGATCTTCTGTGGATATCATCAATCTCTTGTAGATCGCCGGCGATTTCATCAAACTCCGATCTCCTGTAAGCAATCAACAACGAGACAATGATGGTTAGTGGAGGAGAGATGCGTGATTATACTTTACCCAGGAAAGAGAATTAATAATTTTATTCTTTTAATATTTAATTAGAGCATATGTGCTAGTTTTGGAATTTAGGATAATGTGTGCTAAGTTTGGAACAAAAACTTAAATTGATGCTATTTTTGAGAATCTCCCTAGATTTAATGGCATTTACCCACGAATATTGTGTTACCATATTTTTTATTTCCGATTTTTATGTGTTAATAATCATTTAATATTTGTTTGGCTACTATAATTAAATATCAGTCTGTTTGGTTTCGATTTTTTGGATAAACGTATCACATATAATATTTGTTTGTTTCATAGTTTCTAATTAATTATTTATGTTTGGCTTCAAGGATTATAAATATCTTTATTCTTATTTGAGTGGCATTTCATTGTAATAATCTCTAATTCTATGTCTATTTATTAAAAATGCTTCCCTTTTAATAGTATAGATGGGATGTTTAATTATAATTAATGCATTTAAAGAATAAAAATGGATCGGGTTGTTTCACTATTCCAACGGTATTTCGCAGGAAATTAACAGTACTTCAAAAAATATAGAGTAATGAAAACTTTTAGAGAATCTAAATACATAAGCTTAAAATATATATATATATATATATATATGATAATTGGTGGTAATTGTGGATAAGGTTTTCTACTCCTTCTCTTTTTTTTTTTGTCAACAAAACATAAACTAGAAGAGAACTCAAAGGTTGGTTGCCCAAAACAGAGGCAATCGTCTTTCTAATTTGAAAAAACATGGGATTTTAGATAGGGTAAAGAACAGAAAGGACTCCCAGAGCACATTGAAATCATCTAGTAGGTAGGAAAACGCCGGCAAATCTTCAAGGATCTGGATCATCACGACTAGCTTTGCACAATCCGTCTCGAGGCTCTGACAAACAACTCCGCTAGAAGGGATACTCTCCATGTCCCAAATCAGTGCTTCTAACTCCGAATGAAGGGGGGAGGGGGGGGAGAAGGACTTTATCAAAGACATTTTGCTCCCAACAGTAAGGTGTCATCCTCACTATTACAACACCACCATCCCAAACTTAAATTTAAGTCTGTTGCTTTCCAAGAGCCATCTATCTGACAACGAGGTAAATGACCATTGATTTCCAAAGAGAAAAGGTCCCCGAGGAGTCCTCCGACAATGATTGCGTCTTCTCCCATAGTAAATTTTCACACAAAGCCTGATTAATGATATCAGATGGCTCTAACTCAGAAACAAAATCTAAGTTTGCATACACTAAATCATAGGAAAAACTCCTTGGTATTCCCCTGGTCTCTTATCGGAACCGGAGAAAACTCCCAAATTTTACACAAACGTGTACACACAAAGAGAGGATGATTAATTGTCTCGATCGTGGAATCACATCTTTTTCACCGAGTGTCACACTGTACGCCTTGGTGAGCTAAGCGGTCCGTCACAAGTAGGGAACTAGATGAAATTGGCCAAAAAAATGCTTAATTTGTGGTGCAACGAGAATTTTCCATGCATGAGCTATTAGAGCTGTACAAGTTGGGCCAAACTCTACTTCGTCAACCATTTCCCGTGCTAGCCTATAATCTGATTTAACGGATTATTTTCCCGATTTGGTATAGTGCCATACCAACCGATCTAGCTTGAAAGACTTACTAACTGCCAAACTCTGAATAATCTGAATATCCTCCGGTTCTTAAAATACCTGAAGGATAGGCAAATGTCATTCCTTAGTGACCGGATTGAATTGATTAACCATTAAGTTTGGTTCCAATAACCTACCCCTACCATTCGTTGATTAACCATTCCTCAGGTATCCAAGGATCTCCCAACCAAACGATGAAGAATGCGGCTTTGGCTATTAAAGTGTGCTTGTTCCTAAAATACCTGCCCTTCAACACTCGGACCAATATGGAATTTAGATATTGAATTAAACGCTGATACTGCTAAGCTAGCATCGCATTGTTATTTTCTACTTCTTATTTTTACATACAAATTCAATATATCAAGAACTTGCATTACAAACTATAACGCATCTCTCTTTCTCTCTGGAGCCGTTACCTTTCACCATAGTTTATAGTTCAAAAAGCATGGTTGACTGTTTTATTCAGAAAACTTGTATAAATATATATAATTTACAAAGATTATTGTGCCAACGGTATTTCGTGGGACGTAAACGGTAATTCCAAACAATGGAAAACAGTCATTTAAATCACAACTTTTTAAGTCACAAGGCAATTATGATGTCCTATAGATAACACCGAAACTTTTTGATACAGTAAACATATTACATATAATCTCTAACAAGAAATAATGAACATTATAATTATAAAAAAAAACAACAAACACTATATATTCTTACATATAATACAATATATATATATATGGATAATTTTATACATTACTAATTTATAGTATTGATGGGATCATAGAATTACATAAGGTTTTCTAAAAAAAAAAAAATATATTAATTCCACTTATACTCTAATTTAGGCATTTCTTTGCCATGTGTGAAATAGATTCCATCTTCTCTAGTATCCCAGAAGTTCTTTTTAGAATGAATTATGATACCACCACCTGCATATGCCTCAAACTCTGCATGAAACTTGTAATGAGGTCCTTGCCATAAGTAACAATCAAATGATGTTATCAGAAAACTTTCATAGAAACTAAAATCGTAGGTTTCTCCGGTACGCAAGAAATGGAAGCCTAGATCGTCGTCGGCTGATAAACAATGAATCTTCAAGATGTTGTTTCGACCAAGGGAACTCTTGAAGAATACGGTGCTTTTCTTCGGCCATTTAAATTTTGCGTCACTCAATCCTACACACAATCCAAGAAAGAGCAGAAAACACAAGAGACGATTCATTGTGTGACTTTTTGAATTGGCCTTCTTTATATACTTCTTTAGAATTTAGAAGTAATATGTATATAAGAAAGAGTGACAATGTTCTTTTTATACAAGTGTGTTACATGGTTATTCATTAAGTTTTGGTCCTTCGTATCCATTAGATCTTAGATCGATAGAGAGAGAGAGAGGTAGGTACGTAGGTAGGTAGATAGGTAGGTACAACTTACAAGCCAAGGAGTGTTGCAGAGACTATCTCAGGAGTACGGTTAAGCATGACGTGGATAATATCAGGCTTCTGTAAAAAGCTACTCATGTTTTTGTGTGGATCTTCTTCTCTGAAGCTGAGAAAATGTTATTTCTCTATAGCTTTTGACTTTATAAACGTCAAATAAAGAATATAAACACGTAAATGGTGGAAATGAAACACTTGAAACTGTTTTCTTACCACAATCAAGTGGATATATATATATATATATATATATATAATAATTAAATTTGTTGTTTATAATTATCCTGTATGAATTTTAACTAATTCTATATATTTTTCTTTTGGAATTTTTTTACATTAATTAATGTTCAATATTTTTTGTTTAGAGAATCTAGGAAACTCATAAATTAATAAATTCAATTTGCATAGTTTGTTAAGAATAAAATACATTCAAGTACGCAACAAGATCCAAATTAATTTTATCGATGATTAGTCAAAGTTTATAAATTGTTAAGAATAAAATATATTCAACAACCTGTCAGAGTTTATGATTTGTTAAGAATAAAAGATATTCAACAACCAGTCAGAGTCTTTCAATAGAAACTTTACCGGATTTTTTAACAGAAGTAAGGAGGAATGGAGAGGAACGCAAAGAGTCCTCCATGCAGCTTCTGTTTTAGACTTGGTTTTGTGTTCTCCATGTATGATCACAGTTTGTGTTTGTCCACCGATTTACATTATTGTAAGATAATAATGACACTTTCATTTTAGTGTCCATTTTATTTTATCGTTCTATCTTGATTCCAAAGCAGAACCAAATTGAAACCAAAATATATGTCTTAATGTTTTTGATACAGTAAACATATTAGATATAAATTCTAACAAGAATTAATGAAAATTATAGTAAAGAAAAAAAAAAATAACACAAGAGACATATTTCACTATATTTTCTTACATATAATAAATAAATATCTTATTATATAAAGTTTGATGTCAAAATTACTCATTTAACAAGATCGTGACACATGTCAAATATATTGATTAGATGTTGATATGTGTCAAAAAATTTCTATTTTTTATAAACGTAGTAGGACTATATTTACAGAAAGTTACAAAGATTGTGACACGTGTCAAATATATTGATTAGATGTTGACACGTGTCAAAAAATTTCTATTTTTTATATACGTAGTAGGACTATATTTACAGAATTATACATGTTTATATTTTAAATTTATTTTTCTATATCAAAAAGAAAAACTAACAAAATCAATATATTTTTCATTGTATGCTAACTATATTATACGTGTGTTGTCAATAAAATTTGACATGTGTAAGCAAAAACAAAATTAATTAAGCATGTATATTAATCAATAAATAATGAATAACAAAGTTAAAAAGAATAACATAAGTTATTTAACATAATTTTAGTCGGATATAAATTGTATTTATCGTTGTCATATAAATTTTTATTGTAAGTAAGCACACAAAAACTTGAAAGAATAATGACCTTAAAAAGAAAATATTTCAATACATGTTTTATTTTTAAATATTTTATTGCATGTAGTAATATGAGAAACCTAAAAAAACTAGAAAAAATGAGTTTGTAGGAATGAATTTTTAATTATCTCATATGACGCTCATAGTTTTTTTATTAAAACTTTAACTCTAATCCATGAAGAAGTGAATTATGATTTTACGATGAAATAGATAGTTAAATGTGATTACCAAATTGAATGTCTAACAATAAAATTTATCTTAGATTAAAAAATTTCAAATATTAATATGTATCATTTAAAAAAAAATCCATTTAAGAATATTAGTAATATTTTTTATGTTTGATTTTATAATTTCAACACATGTATTTTTGTAATGCATATGTTAAAACATAATATATTTAAAAATATATTATAATTTATAGGAATGATTCTTCAGTTATTTGATGAGAATATAAATTTCACTCATTTAAAATTGATTATGACATGAGATAAATTTAGTACTTATGAGATAACAACATAACAAATATATCTTAAATAATATTGATTCAGTTTTTTTGCAAATTATATTTTGTTATTTTTTTTTTGTATTTTTCAATTCTTACTAAGATATAGATTTGATATGATGTATTAATTGCGCTTGATATAAAATATTTAGTTCTATGCATTTAGATGAAATGTATAATTAAACTTACAATATGGTTTATTAAGATATAGATATTTAAATGGTATTCTTTGTCCAATAAAAGTTTTTGGGAAAAAACACAAAGATTAATAAACAAGAAATATTATATTTAAAAAATTTCCATAGAAATTTGAGAAAATATCATAAAATAGAGCAAAAAAAGACTTAAAACTTTTATATAATAGAACTGAGAGAGTATTCAATATTAAAGTATTACAAGATAAAATCTAAAATATGTATATTACAATTTAATTATTCTCAATAGTTTTTTAAATTTTTACCCGCGTAATAACGTGGGCCTTATCTAGTATATATATATATATATATATATATATATATATAGATAATTTTATAAAATTACTAATTTATAGTATTGATGTAACCATATATTTACATTAGGTTTTCAAAAAAATAAAAAAATTATCTTATTTTAACGAATTGTGTCATAAATTACCATATGATCTAATTCGGACCCGAAAAAATAATAATTTATAGGGATTATTCATTTACCCAGTATTTAACTGTAGAGGTTTTATTGTAATAGTAATAATCTTAACAGGTCAAATCTTTCTATCATATTCTTTCTCCAGTCCATCAAATAGATGGATTCAATTATTAGAAAATTCATATGTATTCTTCCAAGGTAGATATTTTAATTAGTTAAAAATTCAAGTATATCATGATTAATTTCAATCTAGTCAAAATTTTAAATGTATTTGACTATGAAATATATAAAAAATATATATATATAGTAATTTGTTAAGTTTTGATATATTGGTTGTATTAGAAGTTCCGAGGTGCTATTTTTCTTTGAAAAATACTTGGGTTCACTCCTAGGGTGAACCTTGTTGTTCACTTCTTCCTTTTCAACCAATCAGAATTTTCTATACATTATTTCATTTAAAATTTAAATCAAAATTAAATTAAATAAGCAAAACAAATTAAGAAAACAAATTTTGTATACTTTTTTATAAGGAAAGTTAAATATTGGCTTGGTTTAGATTTTGCAATTAGAAAGAAATTATGTGTACAGGGATGAAATTGCGTGAGGCGTACAGGGATGAGGAGATTTATTGGTATCTTAAAAGTCGGAATAGGTGGATGAGGGTGGGGGACAAAAATACAAAGTATTTTCATGCCCAAACAAAGCAGCGGAGGGCTCGGAATCGCATAGTGGGTTTGTATGATAAAAATAATGTTTGGTCAACGAAGGATGCAGATATCTGCAACACTGCGGTTTCTTACTTTGAGGATCTCTTTACTTCGATCTCCCCAGATTCTTTTGAGGAGGCTTTAAGTGAGGTCGATGTGGTAATCACGGACGAGATCAATGAACGATTAACTGCTCCAGTGACTGAGGCAGAGGTTCGAAAGGTTTTGTTCATGATGCACCCGGATAAGGCTCCGGGTCCGGATGGTATGACCGCTTTGTTTTTTCAGAAGGCTTGGGGGGTAGTCAAAGCCGACCTTGTGTCTATGGTTAATCAATTTTTTGAGGAGGGGGTTTTTGATAGAAAGTTGAATCAGACTCATATATGTCTTATTCCAAAGGTGGCTAAACCGACTTGGATGGCGGAATTGCATCCGATTAGTCTATGCAACGTGGGGTACAAGATCATTTCCAAGATCCTGTGTCAACGGTTGAAATTGGTGCTTCCAAAGCTTGTCTCGGAGACTCAGTCTGCCTTTGTGCCAGGTCGACTGATTTCGGATAATATTTTAATTGCCCAAGAGATGTTTCATGGCCTAAGGACAAACCAGTCTTGTAAGGGGAAGTTTATGGCTATTAAAACAGACATGAGTAAAGCTTATGATAGGGTTGAATGGGGTTTTGTTGATGCTTTGCTCCGTAAAATGGGTTTTTCGGACAAATGGATTTCCTGGATTTTGTTTTGTGTTTCATCGGTTGAGTATAAGGTCTTGCTGAATGGTCAACCTAATGGTTTGATTGTTCCTCAGCGTGGATTGCGTCAGGGTGATCCTTTATCTCCCTATCTATTCATCCTCTGTACAGAAGTTCTTATTGCCAATATTCGGAAAGCGGAAAGGGAAAAAAGGATTCAAGGGATCAAGGTGGCTAATAAATGTCCGGCAATCACTCATTTATTGTTTGCGGATGATAGTCTTTTTTCTGTAGGGTGAATAAGGAACAATGTGGGGCTATTTTGGCCATCGTAAAGCAATATGAGGCGGTCTCAGGGCAACAAATAAATTTCGAAAAGTCTTCCATTCAATTTGGACACAAGGTAGATGAGGACGCTAAGCGTGAGGTACAGGCGGTTTTGGGTATCTCAAAATTGGGCGGGATGGGTTCGTATTTAGGGATCCCGGAGAGTTTGGGGGGATCAAAGACGAAAGTTTTCTCCTTTGTGCGGGATCGGTTACAGAACCGTACGAATGGTTGGACAGCGAAGCAACTGTCCAGAGGAGGGAAAGAGGTTATGATACAGTCTGTAGCCACTGCTGTACCGACCTTTGTCATGTCCTGTTTCCGACTTCCTAAAATAGTTACATCAAAACTAACTAGCGCGGTGGCCAATTTTTGGTGGAGTTCGGGACAGTCTGAGGGGATGCATTGGTTGGCATGGGAAAAGTTATGTGGCAGTAAGCAGTTAGGGGGTTTGGGTTTTAGAAATGTGGATGATTTTAACACTGCCTTACTGGCAAAACAGTTGTGGAGATTGATTGAGGCACCTGAGTCCCTTTTTGCTCGGGTTTTCAAAGGTAGATATTATAGGAACTCAAATCCTATGGATCCTATTCGTTCTGATTCCCCCTCATATGGGTGGCGGAGTATTGTTTCAGCTAGATCTTTGGTAAACAAAGGACTCATTATACGGGTTGGCTCTGGTGAATCCATTTCTATATGGACTGATCCATGGATACCAGCTCAATCCCCAAGACCAGCTGTGGGTAAGGGTCCCTCTCAGGACCCTTCTTTAAAAGTTTCTCATCTTATTGACCGCCAAACTAATTCTTGGCGTTTGGATATGCTCTTTGAGCTTTTTCCCCCGGAGGAGGCTGATTTGATCAGGGCTCTACCTTTGGGTAGCTCTACGTCAGTCGACTTATTGGGTTGGTACTATACAAAATCAGAAAGTATTCGGTTAAATCAGGGTATGATACAGAACGTTTGGCAAAACAGAAGTCTCTTATGCCTAGTTATGGTCCGGACATTACTCCTCTTTTAGCAGGAGTTTGGCGGGTGGCGTGTCGTCCAAAGATAAAATATTTCATGCGGCAAGTCTTATCCGGTTGTATCTCGGTTTCAGCAAATTTGAGGAGGCGGGGCATTGCATGTGATTCAGGCTGTCCACGTTGTGGGGCGGAAGAGGAAACGGTAAACCATGCTATTTTTTGGTGTCCGCCTGCTCGACAGGTTTGGGCGTTAGCCCAGGTGCCAGTCGGCCAGGTTTCTTTCCCTACAGATTCTCTGTTTGCAAATGTGGATCATTTTTTGGGGACAAATAATCCGGGTGCTCAGGCTGCGGCTTTCCCATGGATTATGTGGTATATTTGGAAGGCACGAAATGCATGTGTTTTCGAGAGTATTACAGACAAGCCTGAAGAGGTGGTCAGGATAGCGGTAGGGGAATCTTCCACATGGTTACAGGCTCAGACAGAGGATGTGGAGGAGGCAGTATCACTGTCTCCTTGCGTTACTACTGCGTGTGGGGCAGGACGAGTAGGGTCGCTGTCTACTGTTTTTTCGGGTTATCGGTGTTTTGTTGATGGATCGTGGAAGATGGGGGATGATATGCTCAAATTAACCCTAGAGCTACTCTCTCAAATTAAGAGATCACTGTAGTACTTAGGGGTCGAATTCCACAGAGACTCAAGATCACACACAATAGATTATAGAGTTTTATAATTATGCTAAACAAATTGATTTAAGTAAAGAAAAGCAATGCAAAATATTAAATAAAAGCTGTTGTAAATTCAGAAGATCAAAAAGCTAAGCCTAGG
>NC_025696.1:29629264-29629996 GCF_000633955.1 Camelina sativa
TTTGAAAAATTTGACTCAAACTTTATGGTTTTGACTGACACAACTGAAACTCAAAAACAGAAAATATAGTTAGTAACTAACCTCCCCCAGACTTAAACAACACTGTCCCCAGTGTTATCAAGTAAGAGGAAAGCAAAAATAAAATAAAATAAATAAAAATCAAAAGCAAAAGAAAAAGAAAAACCTACCAGTGGGTTGCCTCCCACTAAGCGCTTGTTTTCAGTCATTAGCTTGACTGTGTTGGAGCTCATGCATCTGGAGGATCAGAACATGGCATTGAAGTCCTCTTCATCCAAGGTGGTGTATAAGCTTTAGGTGCATGAGGCTTGCCAAGGATGTTAGGAACAAGACCAGGGTGGGATTTAGGGATTGGTTTGCCTCTCTTATGTCCTGCAAAATCATCAACAGAAGAAACAAGCGCTCTACGATAATCTCGTGGCTTGGTTAACTGTAAAACAGTTTTTGTAGCTTTGAAGGTCTTATTGATGATAGGAGGAAGTTTAGGAGAAGGAGATGCATACCTTGGCCTTACCTGAGGGCTCTGGAGTGTGGAGTGGGAGACTTTCTGTTTGGGAATAGGTTTCTGACTTGGAGCATCAGTTTTGGAGCTGTTCTGTCTCGGTCGTGGAGGGGTGTCGATCGATACCCTCTTGGTGGCATCGATCGACACTGAGCCTGATGCTCGTGTTGCAGAAACTTTTTCAACAGAAAAAGTCTGTCCATCAATAGTAG
>NC_025696.1:29631146-29631849 GCF_000633955.1 Camelina sativa
CCTTCTGCATCAAGCTTTTGGCCATGCTCATTGCGCAAGTGGCCCTCTTGATCCCTCAAAACACCAGCCTCATCTCGCATCAGAATGATTGTATTAACCATCTTCAGAGATTTAGCTGCCTTTCTGTTCTCACGTTCTAGTTTTCCCAACTCTTTGTTTGACAAATTCACAGTAGGACCAGACTTGTTATTCCTTGTGTGAGGTTTAGGAGGCATGCACCTGAAACACCAAAGAGAAGAAAAAAGACAAAAACGTGTAAGTAGAAAATAAAAGAAAAAATTTAGACGAAATTAAAAACTTAAATCTAATGGTAGAATCAGAGACTCCCCGGCAACGGCGCCAAAATTTGATATGCTCAAATTAACCCTAGAGCTACTCTCTCAAATTAAGAGATCACTGTAGTACTTAGGGGTCGAATTCCACAGAGACTCAAGATCACACACAATAGATTATAGAGTTTTATAATTATGCTAAACAAATTGATTTAAATAAAGAAAAGCAATGCAAAATATTAAATAAAAGCTGTTGTAAATTCAGAAGATCAAAAAGCTAAGCCTAGGGAATTTCTCAGGAAATTATGAAATATTAAATCAGATAAATTAATTAAGGTTCAAGCAATAAAAATCAGATCTAGAACTCTAAACTTTTGATAAATTAAATCAGTTCTCACTGCAAATAATATCTAAATTTAAAACCAGAAAAT
>NC_025696.1:29632640-29633388 GCF_000633955.1 Camelina sativa
AAGGGTTTGGAAAATCTAAAAACACTATTTATATGTCCTAAAACACGTCAGGGACTTATGTTGCAAATATGGAAAACTTTGGGGCAACTTTTGTAAAACTTCCAATTTTTGGGTCTTGAGTCGGCAGAAAGGGGTGTCGACCGATGCTCTTAAGTGGTGTCGATCGACACTCTTGTCTTGATCCGAGATTTCTGCTCCAAAACGATCCAAATTGCTCCATTTCGCTCCTTTCATGCCAAACTCCTAAATAACCTGTAAAGACTCAAAAATAACCTAGAAACAAATCAAAAGACTCAAAACGCACACTTATATGATGGTTAAAAACCGTAAAAACCATCATATATCAGGGGACGCTTTCGCGGGTGCAGGTTGGGTGTGTTCAGCTGATATGGCTGGTTCGACGATAAAGGGTGTCTTTCCCCTCTCATGCAGAAGTAGAAGCTTTTGTTTGGGCTTTGCGTTGCATGATTGGACATGATTTTCGGGATGTGGCTTTTTATTCAGATTGCTCAGACTTGGTGAAGATGGTGTCTTCCCCTCAAGACTGGCCGGCTTTCAAGACCTACCTCGACGATATAGAGATGGACAGGGAGGAGTTCTCTTCTTTTTATTTATCTCTTATTCCCAAAAGTGCTAATGTCAGTGCGGATTCTTTAGCACGCCAAGCACGTCCATCACTGCAGCATGTTTCTTATGTAAATTGTTTCCCTTCATATTGGCTCATTTGAGCTGATCTTTTTTCTGTTGT
>NC_025696.1:29633418-29637011 GCF_000633955.1 Camelina sativa
TATGTGTCGGTTTGGGTTTACAAATAAGATGATTAGAGTTTAGATTTTACAATTAAAACAAAATTATATGTCGGCTTGGGTTTACAAATGAAATGGTTAGGGTTTAGATTTTATAAAACGAAATTATATGTCGGTTTGGGTTTACAAATAAAGTGGTTAAGGTTTAGATTTTACAATTAAAACGAAATTATATGTCGGTTTGGGTTTACAAATGAGATTGTTAGGGTTTAGATTTTACAGTTAGAACGGAATTATATGTCGGTTTAGGTTTACAAATGAGATGGTTAAGGTTTAGATTTTACAATTAGAATGAAATTATATACCGGTTTGGGTTTATAAAAGAGCGGTTTGAGTTTTGAATTTTATAATAATGTATACAGATTTTGTTTTCTTATTTTATAAAGAAGTGAATAAATAAGTTCTTAATTGTATTATGACATGTCACATTCTCATTGGTTTAATTAAAGAGAAGTGAACAAAGGATTTCACCTTAGGGATGAACCCAAGAATTGTTCTTTTTCTTTATATACAAACTAGAACCATAATAGATAGTAACAAAAATAAATCAACTGTTGACTGCTTTTGGATTTTCTCTTTAATGTATTGACAATAATCATGGTCTGAAAGTAGATATTTTACTATTTAAAGTATAGTATTCAAATTTTGTATATAATTATTTAATTACACACTCAAATAGAGTATAAAATTTGTCAATTAATTCAACTGTATTCTGAGATTTCTCAATCTAGTCAAAAATTTGAAAATATAATTGACTATGCAATGTATAAAAAGGCATTGTTTTATTTGTATTAAAAGTTGGGGTGATATTTCCTATATATCTACAACTTTAAGAAAGAATATGAAATCTTGAAGTATAAATAAATGGGATTGACTAATAACTTTTTAGATCTACAAAATTATAAAACATGTATTAATTATAAGTCTACCTTTTATAAACTACTATATTAGGACCCGTCCAATGTGCGAGTTTAGAGATTTTAAAAAAAAAATTAACAAAGAATATTAAATAAAAATTTTAGTAAGTAAAAACTATCAATAAAAGTAAATAAATACACTCAGGTGTCCAATGTGATATTTGGTATAAAAGGTGCGACTCTGCGATTGAGACTATTAATCACGTTTTCTTTGAATGCTCTCACTCTTATGAAGTCTGGAATTTATCTTCGACTCCTGTCTGGTCATAGGGTTTTCCATATGAGTCGGTGTACTCAAATTTGGATTTGTTTTCTGGAGGGATGCCTCTCAACATGGCAATCTATAAGGCCATAAATAAATAAAAAAATTCAAGGTTTAGAGATCGAGACGAATGATATAATTGCTCAGGCTATGAGAGCTAAGTTAGCCTGGGAAGAGACGCTCTCTTTTACGGCGGTCATGTCAGCTCCATCTCCATCTTCGGATGTCCAGGTTTCTTCACCTTGTTGTCAGATTGATATTTCTTGGAAAGCAACCAATGTGCATTTAGGATTGGGCTGGTGGTGTTGCGTTGGTGAGGAGAGAACCTTGTTGTTGGGGGACAAGTGTCTAAGACGGAGCCCCTCCCCCCAGCATTCAAAGTTAGAAGCGTTGTTGTGGGCCATGGAGCAGATACGTGCTGCATGGATCGCTTGTCAACATTTCGAGACTGATTGTGCTGAGTTACTCACTACGGTGCAGTCCATTGAAGATGGGACTTCTTTCTCCAACCTGCTCGGTGAGTTTAACTTGTTGGAGTCTTTCCCACTATTTTCCATCTCTTGGATCCCGTGTGCGTCAAATACGAAGTAGATTGTCTTGCTCGTGCTTCGCGTTCTCTTATCTCTGAAGTTTCTTTTGTAAACCCCTTCCCTCAGGTTTGGACAACTAACCGAGAAATTTCCTTTTAATTTATTGTTTGCTTAAAAAAAAGAGTAAATAGATACACTTTTAGTTAAAGAAAATAGTTGTAGATGAGTTCAAAGTTATTAAAATAAAATTTAATTTAACAAAGAATAAATATTTAATTATTTTCGTAAGTAAAAACAATGTATAAAAGTAAAGAGATAAACTTTTAATTATAGAAAATAGTTGGTTTTTTTTTTTGCTATAATACACTAATGTATATCCATTTACAAATCTACTATCTACATTACCACTAAAAGTGTATTTGTACACACAAATATATTTTACTGTTAGATTTAATCTTTAGTCTTTAGTACTACCTACAAATTGTCTTTATGAACACATTGAAACGACCGAACTTTTTTAAAAAAAAAATAATAATAAATATAATATAATAAACTACAGCTAGTGGTCCCATACCCACTAGCCACCTAACCACAAACACATTCAGCAGCGGAAATAACCAACCAATATCCAATAATAATCCAATAATAAAATATAACCATATTCCAACATAATCAATATCCAAAACAACAGGAATCATAGAACCAGCAACCTAGCAATGTTCTAATGACCCAACTCTAGCAACCTAGCAATGCCAGACAACACAAAACCGAGTCCCTAGAACATCCTCCTCTTCATTGCCTTGATTCCACGATCACACTTTGCCTTTACCTGCACCACAAACACATATTGCAATGCATGAGTATTTTATAAACACTCAGTAAGGCAATCCTCCCATCTACTGGGCTATACACACAAGCAATAGAGTATCAATAACCAACACACAACAATCAATAAACGACCATAACAAACCAGGACTTAGCATCGACCGACACCACACATGCATCGACCGATGCCAAATGGGGAAGCATCGATCGACACAGAAGCTGCATCGACCGATGCAAGTGTAACTTGCATCGACCGATACCCAATCTGCATCGACCAACGCATGCTCGACGTAACACGAAAACCCTAGAGTTTTACGCGCTGTCCTCGCACTTGCATCGATCGACGCAAGGTATGCATCGATCGACGCAACGTCGAACACCGTGATTTCCCCGAAGCTTCTTGCCGGATCTTCGTTCCTACAACCACAAAACTCGATCCCAAGCCACAAGAAAGCTTCCTAACGTCCATAGCAACGAACTAACAAGCCTAACATCACACAACAAGCAGATTAAAGAATCCTCTAGCTTAGATAAGCCATGGTCATGCACTTACCTTTGCCACAGAAGAATCTGAACCTTAAACAAACAAGAACAAGCCTCTAGGAAGCTCCTACAACGATCCCAGCTACAGATCTCTACAGGAACGCCTCCAATCTCCCAGAATTCTCAAGAACACTCAAGAACAACTTTTCTCTCTTTCTCTTTTCTCAAAAACGGCCACACAACCACGAATGAGACAAAACTCGCATCTAAGGGTTTTCCTTAACCCAAAACGCAGCGTTTGACTTAAGTCAAAACGCACAGAATTGAACATGCATCGACCGATGCACCATCTGCATCGACCGATGCAACTCCCAAACCGGGATTCCGGTTCACGGATGTTACAATTCTCCCCCACCAAACTAGATTCATCCTCGAATCTCGAACAACCATCAGCCAAGGACTCCCGTGCAGCCGTCTCCACGGCCCGCACTCCTCCGACTGATCTATAGAAGGTCACCTCTAGGCGATAGACTCACGCTCCAGGTGTCATTTGCTCTC
>NC_025696.1:29637256-29637637 GCF_000633955.1 Camelina sativa
AAGGCCAAACAAATGTCCTAAAGAGGACCGCCACCAAGGTCAAACAAATGTCCTAAAGAGGACCGCCACCAAGGCCAAACAAATGTCCTAAAGAGGACCGTCACAAAGACATTCTGGCTAAAAAGCCCGTCACAAAGACCACACAATGTCTAAAAAGACTGCCACACACGGGCCCACTGACTCAAAAGTCCGCCACTAAGGCCACACACAAGCCCCTCCAAGGCTCTCCACCGCTAAAATGGACAAATTCTAACTCCCGTAAAACTTTCCATATTTAGCACTTTCCATTTTTGGAAACTTTCCAGTTTTGGAAACTTCTATTTCAGGAAACTTGCCTCCAAAACCCCGCCTCACGGAAACTTTGTACCCCAAACACCACCT
>NC_025696.1:29637697-29637829 GCF_000633955.1 Camelina sativa
TCCTGAGCCGAAGCTACCCTCTTCCGACTCAGAACATCTGCAACCGTATTAGCCTTACCAGGATAATAGGCTATCTCCAAATCATAATCTGCCACAAGCTCCATCCACCGCCTCTGTCTCAAATTCAGCTCA
>NC_025696.1:29638940-29639958 GCF_000633955.1 Camelina sativa
AAAACCAACTTCCCTCCTGAACGCTCAAACTCCACTCTACCCCGATGGCAATCCAAATGCACCCTATGCTGATGCAACCAATCCATCCCGAGAATAATATCATATAGCTCCACTGGACTGATAAGCAAATCCGCTGGCCACGAATCCCCTGCGATCTGAATATCAATTCCTCTAGCCCGTCCAATCACTCTCAGGAACTCACCTCCCGCAACCCTGACAACTCCTGCACGCTCTCCAAGATCCCCGCTGATCCCCGCACACTCTGCACACTCCGGAGTAATGAAGCTATGAGAAGCTCCAGAATCAAACATAACGTGGGACTTAAACCCGCCCACCAACAAGGTCCCTCTGATCGCCCTGGCACTGGTTCCACCAGTCTCTACTGTCGTGTAAGCATGTGGCGTCTGCTCAATCTGTGCCACCTGCAGACCTCCAGGCTGCACCTGCTGCAACGCTGCCACTGCTGCCGGCTGCAACTTGGGACAAAAAGGCCTGATGTTCCCTGTCTCCCTACAATGATAACATACCCGAGGTCCTGTCGTCGAAACACTCTTCTTGGGACAACTAGCAACCCTATGATCCTTGCTCCCACAACCGAAGCAACCCGCACCACTCGGCTTCTGCGTAGCCTCCCACTTCCTCTTGGTTCCCTGAGCATGCCTACCGCACCTGCTAGAACCACCCTGCTGCTGAGCTTTACTAGGCTGAACTGTTGGAGCTACCGCCACTGACTGTGCCCGGATATCCTCCTCAATCTCTGCTGCAGTCTAAACCAACTCTGCACGAGTAGCATAACTCCGCCCTCTACAGTGAACTCTCAACTCATCACGTAGAGGCCTCAAAAACCTCCTGATCTGAGCCTCCTCAGACTCCAAAGCCCGACCCCCATAACAAAGAAGTCGACTGAACTCCAAGTCCAGCTCCCGCACTGACCGTGTCCCCTGAGACAACTGAAGGAACTGCACCTCCAACCGATCCAATGCCTCTCTAGGAAAATACTTGCGGTTGAACTCCAAGA
>NC_025696.1:29640932-29642342 GCF_000633955.1 Camelina sativa
CTGGATTCCACGATCACACTTTGCCTTTACCTGCACCACAAACACATATTGCAATGCATGAGTATTTTATAAACACTCAGTAAGGCAATCCTCCCATCTACTGGGCTATACACACAAGCAATAGAGTATCAATAACCAACACACAACAATCAACAAACGACAAATAACAAACCAGGACTCAGCATCGACCGACGCCACACATGCAGGGTCCAAACAGGTCATTGACAAAGACTAAGTTGAGTCCGAGGTACATGGGTCCGTTCAGAGTGGTTGAGCGGGTGGGGCCAGTGGCATACCGGCTGGAGTTGCCTGAGGTTATGCGTGCGTTCCATAAGGTATTTCATGTGTCGATGCTGAGGAAGTGTCTTAACGAGGGTGATCGGTTGTTTACCTAAGATTCCTGAGGATCTTCAGCCCAACATGACGTTGGAGGCGAGACCATTGAGGGTACTCGGGAGGAGCGTTAAGGAACTTCAGAAGAAGAAGATTCCTTTGATGAGAGTCTTGTGGGACCGTGATGGAGTAGAGGAGCAGACTTGGGAGCCCGAGGCGAGGATGAAGGCAAGGTTTAAGAAGTGGTTCGAGAAGCAGGCCGCGACTTGAGCTTGCCTAGCCGGGTCCGAGTTGTAGTCAGTTGCTGGAGCGGGTACGGAGTATTCCAGCCCATCTCTCTTGATACTTGGTCGCTTAGGGGTGGTTGGTTGTGTGACTAAGTACCAAGATGAGGTGGTGCTCGGGATGCGGGTTGATGAATTGGATTATTGTATCTCATTTTTAGGTTGTATTTTCGTTGAGGTTGTCACGATTATGACATTTTTGAGATTAATAAGATGAGTATTTTTCTTTATGTTGACTGTTGTTGTCATGGGAAAGAGAGAAATAGCTCGGGTTTCTATTTTTGGAAGTTTCCATAAATAGAAAGTTTCCACAAAAGAAAGTTTTCCAGAATTAGAAAGTTTCTAAAAGGAGAATTTTTGTGGGAAATGTTGAGGTAGATCTAGCCGGGAGATACTCGATGGCATCAGATTTGTTTTTTTTTTTTGCTCAAGGCCATGTGGGCCCAACTCATGTGATACCAATAGCTCCATGGACTTTGTGACCAGAGAGTGGGAGTGGTATGATGCTTCGGATGACGATCTGAGAGCGCGCTCGAGGGTGACGACCCAAGAGCGGGATATTTGGGACTCCCTGGACACCGTAGCTGTGAGCCGAGGCTCGGCAGTGAGCCGGTATGTCTCGAGGGTTGCGACCTGAGAGCGGGGGGAGTGTGTGTGAGTGACTTCCTGGATGCCGTAGCTTAAGGCGGTTGGCCTGATAGCGAGCCGGCATGATTCGTTGGTTGCGACCACGGACGGGGGAAGCACTGAGTTGTGAGCAAATAGTGTTTATGATGCGAGTATATTGGCTAGA
>NC_025696.1:29642898-29656247 GCF_000633955.1 Camelina sativa
GAGGCTCGGCAGTGAGCCGGTATGTCTCGAGGGTTGCGACCTGAGAGCGGGGGGAGTGTGTGTGAGTGACTTCCTGGATGCCGTAGCTTAAGGCGGTTGGCCTGATAGCGAGCCGGCATGATTCGTTGGTTGCGACCACGGACGGGAGAAGCACTGAGTTGTGAGCAAATAGTGTCTTTGATGCGAGTATATTGGCTAGAGAGAGACCTCATGGTTCAGTCGGAGGTGTGCGGGCTGTTGCGACAGTGCATGGAAAACCTTGGCTGACGGTGATTAGTCCGGTTGGAGGACGTGCGGGCCGTGATGACGGTGGCACGGAGGTCCTTGACGGATGGACGGTGTTGCGGGATTCGAGGATGAATCCTTATTGGTGGGGGAGAATTGTAACATCCGCAAACCAGGTTTTGTAGTTTTGGTGTGGGTGTCGATCGACACCCTTGGTGCATCGATCAACACCATGTGTTCCGGTTTGGTCGGGTTTGTTTTAATTGTTGTTTAATTAGGTTTGGTTCAATTAAAATCCCTAATCGTATTTATAAGTGTCTAAGACGAATTAGGGGTTTTGGGAAGTCTCTTTTGGTTGCCTTTAAGTGAGAAAAAGAGAGAAAGGAGAGAAAAATGTTTCTGTGATTTTCTGGGCTTGTTCTTGGTGATTTGGGAGAGATCTGAGGCTGTGGAAGTGATAGCTGTTGCCGGGAACGAAGGAGAAGCTTCTGGAGGTGTTGATTCCATCGTTGCTCAACCCAATCTTCCTGTTTTTGAGGTGAGTGCTTGACCATGGTTGATCTAAGCATGAGATCTCTTTTGTTTGGGTGTTTTCTTTTGTTTTTGTGTTGTTTGCTTGCTTGGGTTCGTTGTTTTCGTGATTCCCAGTGATTTCCGAGGTGGTTGGGTGAGTTTGAGACGGTTTCGAGATGGATTGAAACGGAAGTTCGACGTTCGTGTTTGCGCAGATCGTGTCTGCAGAAGTGGCATCGATCGACACCTTAGTAAGTAGCATCGGTCGACACCTCTTTGGTGGAGCATCGATCGGCACCTCTCAGTATCGGTCGACACCGGTTTTTGTGGCATCGATTGGCACGTCTCTTGTAGCATCGGTCAACGCTAGTCTCATCCGAGACTATTTTTCCTGGTTTGATGTATTGTTGTGNAACACCATGTGTTCCGGTTTGGTCGGGTTTGTTTTAATTGTTGTTTAATTAGGTTTGGTTCAATTAAAATCCCTAATCGTATTTATAAGTGTCTAAGACGAATTAGGGGTTTTGGGAAGTCTCTTTTGGTTGCCTTTAAGTGAGAAAAAGAGAGAAAGGAGAGAAAAATGTTTCTGTGATTTTCTGGGCTTGTTCTTGGTGATTTGGGAGAGATCTGAGGCTGTGGAAGTGATAGCTGTTGCCGGGAACGAAGGAGAAGCTTCTGGAGGTGTTGATTCCATCGTTGCTCAACCCAATCTTCCTGTTTTTGAGGTGAGTGCTTGACCATGGTTGATCTAAGCATGAGATCTCTTTTGTTTGGGTGTTTTCTTTTGTTTTTGTGTTGTTTGCTTGCTTGGGTTCGTTGTTTTCGTGATTCCCAGTGATTTCCGAGGTGGTTGGGTGAGTTTGAGACGGTTTCGAGATGGATTGAAACGGAAGTTCGACGTTCGTGTTTGCGCAGATCGTGTCTGCAGAAGTGGCATCGATCGACACCTTAGTAAGTAGCATCGGTCGACACCTCTTTGGTGGAGCATCGATCGGCACCTCTCAGTATCGGTCGACACCGGTTTTTGTGGCATCGATTGGCACGTCTCTTGTAGCATCGGTCAACGCTAGTCTCATCCGAGACTATTTTTCCTGGTTTGATGTATTGTTGTGTGTTGTTTGTTTTGCTTAAACATGAGGGTCTCATATGCTTGTGTGTATAACCTAGTAGATGGGAGGACGGCCTCACTAAGTATTTGTGATAATACTTACGCATCTCAATTGTTGTTTGTGGTGTGCAGGTAAAGGAAAAGTGTGATCGTGGAATCAAAGGCGATGAGGAAGAGGATGTTCTAGAAGCTTGATTGATTGTGGTCTAGCTATTGTTAGGTTGCTATTATTGAGTTGATAGAGCATTGTAGGATGTTGGAACCTTGCTATTTCATTATTGGATTATTGTTTTTGGTATTCTTATTGGATTAATGGAAATTGTTTTATTTGGTTATCTGCGGTTGTTGATTGTTGTTAGGATGTTAGTGGGTATGGGACCACTAGAGAATTATATTATATGATAAATAAAATATAAAAAAAAGGGAAGGGTTGTTTCACCTTTTTATTGTAGGTTTTGAATTTTTATATTTCATTTTTTTAATTTTTAATAAATTTAGAATTGACACGTGTCTACATCTGAAAGATACAATTGACATGTGTCACGATCATGTTAATTTGAATTTTTATATTTTATATTTTTTAATTTTAATAAATTTATAATTGATACGTGTCAACATCTAAATGATTTAATTGACAAGTGTCACGATCTTGTTAATGAGTAACTTTGACATCAAACTTTATTTTTAAATTTAGAATTGACACGTGTCTACATCTCAATGATACAATTGACACGTGTCACAATCATGTTAATTTGAATTTTATTTTTTTATTTTTAAAAATTTTAGTAAATTTATAATTGACATGTGTAAACATCTAAATGATACAATTGACACGTGTCACGATCTTGTTAATGAGTAACTTTAACATCAAATTTTATATAGTGAGATATTTAAAATATTAATAACAATTAATTAGAGATATATATATTATTAGCTAAATCAACAAAAAATGTCTTAAAATTGCTAACTAGACAATGTATAGAAATATATATTTTAAAGATTCAAATTTACTATGCCAACGGGATTTTCCATGAAATTAACGGTAATTCAAAAAAATATAAGGTGATGAAAAGTTATAGAGAATCTAAACACATAAGCTTAAAATATATATGATAATTGGTGTAGTTGTGGTAAGATTTTCTATTCATTTTTGTTTTACATACAAATTCAATATAATTAAATACAATTGTGTCACCTTATACAAAGAAGTTGCATTAGAAACTATCATATATCATCTCTCTTGCTCTCTAGATCTGTCAACTTTCACCATAGTTTATAGTTCAAAGATTTTTAATATTTTTTAAACTCTAATTGTTTGTGGTAACTTTTCTGAGAAGGATCTGAAGACAAAAGCGACAGAAGAGGAAACCAAGAAATATCGATTAAAGATGTGTGACAACCTGTCCCGTGGACCCCACTAGCCCCCGCTAGCTTGCCCCCATAGGCCCTAAGCTGGCCCTGCAAGGCATCGATCCTAACGCCTCACCGTGGAAAGGAACTCACATCCAAATCCACCAGTATGTTATTGGTGCGCTAGGCGTTCCTTGAACTCTGGTCCCCACCCTTTAACAACCTTCCCACAGGACAAGCTGTCACTATTTGACACGGTGAGGGATTAGGATCGATGCTCTGCAGGTCCAGCTTAGGGCCTATGGGGACAAGCTAGCGGGGGGCTAGTAGGATCTACAGGACGGGTTATCACATATTATCTCACAATAATATATTGATTATGAAGACATATCATAACTATTTTTCATCTTTTTTCGTCTTCCAGTACTCTATTGTTTTTATTGGTTGAATGATCATTACTTACTAATATAGACATAAAAAAAAAATGTTAGAGAATATACCCCTCATTTATCGCGAAGTTTCTTTAACAATGTTGTACTATACGTAAATTTTGCTTCCTAGTAATGAATCTTATAATTGGATTTGTTTTTATCCATAAACATCATATTATAACATCTAATATTAAATGTTATTTTACCTGTTTGACAAAAGAAAAATTATGTTCAAATATATAATTTTTGCTACTTTAAAATATGTATAGTTTACTATGTTTCTATATAATGTTATTTTATTTTGATTCTCTTAAATCTATAAACTCATAAGAATTACTCTAAGTTTTAAATATGTTTATTTATCAAAAGTAGAATTGTTTCTAATTTTTAATTAAATTTCTACCATCTTCCACTACTAATAATTAGAATTTTTTTTTTATTATTACAAATAGCTTTCTCAAATTTCTTCTTAGTATTTTCACTATTTTGTTTTGGTGTGTGTGGTATTCAGAATAAGTTTTCTTTAATATGTTAAATTCAAGTAACCTCATACATTTCACTTAATTATATACATTTCAAGTATTTTTTTTTTTTTCATTCTATTTTTGTTTATATTTTAGTTTAAATTATTGTAAATTATTGTTTTTAATAGTAATAGACATAATACAAAAATGAATGAATTAATTGATGTATTAACTTTAGATATTATGATTTTTTGATAATGTGGATTATATTGTTAATATTGAAAATAAGAAGTGATAAGGTCGAGAAAGGAGAAGAGAGAAAAATTAACTTTATATATATATATATATACATCAAATCATATATGGTCGTGGGCTAGTGGTTCTTATCTGGTGGAATAGTCGCAATGTTGTTGTAGTTCATGGATCATTTATCTCTAGATGCATATTCATTTACTGTAATGCTACCTCTTAGTGGGTCCCATGTCTAATCCCAGTCCATGGGCCTATCTTCCTTAATGGGCCTCACGTCCTCTCACTAGGCCCGTGAGCCCACCCATATCTGACGGTCGGTTTGCTACGTCCGGGAGGCTTTAAAGACTTGTTAACGTCCCTACAAATCACCACTTGATCTTTTCCTATGTTTTGTCCTCACTCGCACAGTTCCGACAGTCACTTCCCGGAAGGTCAAGGGTCCTGAGAGAACTCCAGAGTTAAGCGTGCTTGAGCTATGTTTCAATTGAAATATGTCTCAATTGAAATATGTCTTCAAAGTCTCTTAATCAGAAAAGCCTAAATTTCTCTAATTTTTGCAACTGTTGTCATTTGTTTCAAACTTTGTCAAGTACCATGTGTAACGCCCCCAAATCGTCCTATCGCCGGAAATATCCAGAACGGCCCTGAGACGCCACTTTGGAAACGATCACCAACAACCCGGTCGAGGTTCTAAAACCCATTTATGGCCTTGATCGGTCCATCGGTGAGGTTTCCACCACTATTGTAACATCCGTGTTCCGGGATTAAAGTTTGAGATATGTTGAGAAAACCAAAGTGGTGGATTTTAACTGATTTTGGTTTAAATAAATTCTGGTTTAATCTAATTAAACCAAAAATTCTATTTTCACTCTTGAAGTCACGCCTCCTCTCTTCGTTTGTGCTTTTTTCGACATTGTCATCATAGAGAAGGAGAGAAAGATAGATAACTCTTGGTTATTGGGTGTAAAGGAGAAAGAGAAGGAGATTAAGCTTTTTCTCAGAGTAAAGAGAGAAACAGAATTGTCAGGGTTTGGAAGAAGGAAGATCCGACTGGTCAAATAGTTTCGAAAGGTATTGATTTTTGGTAGAGTTGTAGCTAAGAAATTTTCGTACACTGTCCTTCTTACAGAAGTGAATTTGAGTTAATATTATAGGAGATATTGGCAGTTTCATGGGGCGTTTCTACTCATTCGCGGATTGAGACCAGCGGGTGTTTCGGGATCGATTGCGGTTTCATCTAAGATCTGATCGTGCTGAAATTTTGTGGGAAGCTTTTGGACGTATAGCACTTGCTTTTCACCGGAGGGAATAGAAAGTTAACGGTTTGTTTTGATTTCGTGGTTTCACTTGTGAGGTTGTTCGTTTCTGTTTTTTCTGGCAGTTTGTTTTCAATATTTGTTTGTTGTTGTGATTGGTTGTAGGAGCGAGTTTGGTTGTTCTTGGATATTGGAGAGCCTCTCATTTGGTTATAGTTAGTTTCGTGAATCACGTTTTAAGGTGAGTGCGTGACCATGAGCTTATCTAAGCGATTGGGTTGTATAACCTTTTTTGTGTGATGATGTGTAGGTATGGTGAAAGTGTTATTGGTTGTTCAGCTTAATGGTTGGTTTGTTATAATTTTATTTTTATTTGTACTCTTGATTTGCTTGTGTGTATAGCTCGTAGATGGGAAGATCGCCTCACTGGGTATTTCTGGTAATACTCACGCATCTCATTGTGTTTGTGGTGCAGGTAGAGGCAATATTTATAAAGTTTTATGGCCAGGCCTAATGCCAAAAAGATTATACAGATTTTTCTTACAAAATATAAGGGAGATTTGTACTCAGACACACTTTCTGTAAAAATATGTTCATTTAACACACTTTCTGTCCATGGGGCACTTTTTTGCCTAGTTTTTTACTGTTCACATAATTTATAGACTATTTTAACCTTCATCATGTAAGTTGAGGTACAACTAAAGAGAGAAAAGTAGTTTGTATTACAAATAATAAGAACCATTGGATTGAAACTATTAGTTAACATTCAATGGACAAGATTTTCTGTCACATTTTTTTTCTTCTATTCTTCACCTTTTTTTTTCTCCTACTCTCTTTGTAAAACTTTATTTAATTATTATGACATATATTTTTGATTTTGTTTTTATGATTGATTATAATTTTATTTTTTCTACATTTTAAGATCCATTTTACTATATTTAAAATGAATATATATTATCCAATTATAATGGAATATTTGTAGATTGTTATGTGTGGATGCTAAAAATGTATTATTATGTGGATACTTATTTGTGGATACTATACTTATTCTAAAATCAAGTCCACATGGACGATGAGTTATACACGTCCACTAAAAACTACTTATGTTTTGGTGAAGTAGTCGTTGTTAACTATCAAACAATGTTAACCTCATCATATCACCGAAAAACCTAAGCATGAAACCGTTCATCATATCATATCCTAAACTCTAAATCAGAAACCTCTAAGCCCTAAGGCCTAAACCCTAAACCTTTAAGCCCTAAACCCTAAACCCTAAAGCCTAAATCCTAAACTATAAACCTTAACCTTAGATCATAATAATAATCATAAATTTAATTTCATAGCAATTTTAACAAATGTAGCCAAATATGAAGATCTTTTACTACAAAACATGAAATTGACCCAGCCCAACCTGTAAACCCTGACCCTCAAATTAGGCCAAATTTTTGACTACTTGCATTACATTCTTTATAAATTTCCAAATTTATTGATATTGTTCGTGATTATGTGGATGGTTAACATGCATAGATGGATACTTATTTTGGATGACCAATTAATCAAACAACTTGTGGTTTGGTAAAGTAGTCATTGTTAACTATCAATCGATTTTAATATTTCATGTCCATAAAATCAAGTCCACATGGATGAGTTATGCACATCCACAAAAAAACTACTTGTGTTTTGGTGAAGTAATCATTGTTAACTATCAAACAATTTTAACCTGATCATATCCCCTAAAAATCTAAGCATGAAACCGTTCATTATATCCTATACTAAACCTCAAACCCTAAACCCTAAATCCTAAACCCTAAACCCTAAACCTCTAAATGCTAAACCCTAAACCCTAAACCCTAAACCTTAAACCCTAAACCCTAAATCTTAAATCCTAAATCCTAGAGTCTAAACCCTAAAGCCTAAATCCTAAACTTGATACCTTAACCTTAGATCATAAACCATGATCATAAATTTAATTTCATAGCAATTTTAACAAATGTAGTCAAATTGAAGATCTTTTACTAGAAAACATGAAATTGACCTATCCCAACTAGTAAATCCTAAACCTTAAATTAGGCCAAATTTTTGACTTCTTGTCTTACATTCTTTATAAATTTCAAATTCATTGATGTTGTTCACTATTATGTGGATTGTTAACATGCATAGATGGATACTTATTTTTGGATGATCAGAGAAAAAAACATATGAATACCTAATTAATTAAAAAAATTGTGGGTTGATAAAGTAGTCATGGTTAACTATCAAACAATTTTAATCTTTCATGTCCATAAAATCAAGTCCACATGGACGATAAGTTATACACGTCCACTAGAAACTACTTTTGTTTTGGTGAAGTAGTCATTGTTAACTATCAAACAATTTTAACTTCATCATACCCTAAATCCTTAACTTTCAATCATAAACTATAATCAGAAATTTAATTTCATAGCAATTTTAACAAATGTAGCCAAATATGAAGATCTTTTACTACAAAACATGAAATTGACCCAGCCCAACCTGTAAACCCTGACCCTCAAATTAGGCCAAATTTTTGACTACTTGCATTACATTCTTTATAAATTTCCAAATTTATTGATATTGTTCGTGATTATGTGGATGGTTAACATGCATAGATGGATACTTATTTTGGATGACCAATTAATCAAACAACTTGTGGTTTGGTAAAGTAGTCATTGTTAACTATCAATCGATTTTAATATTTCATGTCCATAAAATCAAGTCCACATGGATGAGTTATGCACATCCACAAAAAAACTACTTGTGTTTTGGTGAAGTAATCATTGTTAACTATCAAACAATTTTAACCTGATCATATCCCCTAAAAATCTAAGCATGAAACCGTTCATTATATCCTATACTAAACCTCAAACCCTAAACCCTAAATCCTAAACCCTAAACCCTAAACCTCTAAATGCTAAACCCTAAACCCTAAACCCTAAACCTTAAACCCTAAACCCTAAATCTTAAATCCTAAATCCTAGAGTCTAAACCCTAAAGCCTAAATCCTAAACTTGATACCTTAACCTTAGATCATAAACCATGATCATAAATTTAATTTCATAGCAATTTTAACAAATGTAGTCAAATTGAAGATCTTTTACTAGAAAACATGAAATTGACCTATCCCAACTAGTAAATCCTAAACCTTAAATTAGGCCAAATTTTTGACTTCTTGTCTTACATTCTTTATAAATTTCAAATTCATTGATGTTGTTCACTATTATGTGGATTGTTAACATGCATAGATGGATACTTATTTTTGGATGATCAGAGAAAAAAACATATGAATACCTAATTAATTAAAAAAATTGTGGGTTGATAAAGTAGTCATGGTTAACTATCAAACAATTTTAATCTTTCATGTCCATAAAATCAAGTCCACATGGACGATAAGTTATACACGTCCACTAGAAACTACTTTTGTTTTGGTGAAGTAGTCATTGTTAACTATCAAACAATTTTAACTTCATCATACCCTAAATCCTTAACTTTCAATCATAAACTATAATCAGAAATTTAATTTCATAGCAATTTTAACAAATGTAGCCAAATCTGAAGTTTTTTACTAGAAAACATGAAATTGACCTACCCCAACCTGTAAACCCTGAACCTTAAATTAGGCCAAAATTTTGACTTCTTGTATTAGATTTTTTATAAATTTCCAAATTTATTGATGTTGTTCTTAACTAGTAAAGAAAGATTTGGAAATTATATTACTGGTTTTTGTGCTAGAAACACTTGGAATCCGGCGCCTCAATTCTTTGAGCTTAAGAGAAATATTTCATTGAAAAAACTCTATAACAAGTGTTAACTAGAATTATCCATCTAAACATGTCCACATGTTCATGATNTCCTAGAGTCTAAACCCTAAAGCCTAAATCCTAAACTTGATACCTTAACCTTAGATCATAAACCATGATCATAAATTTAATTTCATAGCAATTTTAACAAATGTAGTCAAATTGAAGATCTTTTACTAGAAAACATGAAATTGACCTATCCCAACTAGTAAATCCTAAACCTTAAATTAGGCCAAATTTTTGACTTCTTGTCTTACATTCTTTATAAATTTCAAATTCATTGATGTTGTTCACTATTATGTGGATTGTTAACATGCATAGATGGATACTTATTTTTGGATGATCAGAGAAAAAAACATATGAATACCTAATTAATTAAAAAAATTGTGGGTTGATAAAGTAGTCATGGTTAACTATCAAACAATTTTAATCTTTCATGTCCATAAAATCAAGTCCACATGGACGATAAGTTATACACGTCCACTAGAAACTACTTTTGTTTTGGTGAAGTAGTCATTGTTAACTATCAAACAATTTTAACTTCATCATACCCTAAATCCTTAACTTTCAATCATAAACTATAATCAGAAATTTAATTTCATAGCAATTTTAACAAATGTAGCCAAATCTGAAGTTTTTTACTAGAAAACATGAAATTGACCTACCCCAACCTGTAAACCCTGAACCTTAAATTAGGCCAAAATTTTGACTTCTTGTATTAGATTTTTTATAAATTTCCAAATTTATTGATGTTGTTCTTAACTAGTAAAGAAAGATTTGGAAATTATATTACTGGTTTTTGTGCTAGAAACACTTGGAATCCGGCGCCTCAATTCTTTGAGCTTAAGAGAAATATTTCATTGAAAAAACTCTATAACAAGTGTTAACTAGAATTATCCATCTAAACATGTCCACATGTTCATGATTTGTATGACATAATACACCATTTTGCTTCTTTCATTTAGAAAATATTTCTGCTTTTCTCTAACAAAAATTATATATTTTTGTGCCAACACTTTCCAACTAACAAAAATTATATATTTATTTAAACAATGAAAGNTTGAAGATCTTTTACTAGAAAACATGAAATTGACCTATCCCAACTAGTAAATCCTAAACCTTAAATTAGGCCAAATTTTTGACTTCTTGTCTTACATTCTTTATAAATTTCAAATTCATTGATGTTGTTCACTATTATGTGGATTGTTAACATGCATAGATGGATACTTATTTTTGGATGATCAGAGAAAAAAACATATGAATACCTAATTAATTAAAAAAATTGTGGGTTGATAAAGTAGTCATGGTTAACTATCAAACAATTTTAATCTTTCATGTCCATAAAATCAAGTCCACATGGACGATAAGTTATACACGTCCACTAGAAACTACTTTTGTTTTGGTGAAGTAGTCATTGTTAACTATCAAACAATTTTAACTTCATCATACCCTAAATCCTTAACTTTCAATCATAAACTATAATCAGAAATTTAATTTCATAGCAATTTTAACAAATGTAGCCAAATCTGAAGTTTTTTACTAGAAAACATGAAATTGACCTACCCCAACCTGTAAACCCTGAACCTTAAATTAGGCCAAAATTTTGACTTCTTGTATTAGATTTTTTATAAATTTCCAAATTTATTGATGTTGTTCTTAACTAGTAAAGAAAGATTTGGAAATTATATTACTGGTTTTTGTGCTAGAAACACTTGGAATCCGGCGCCTCAATTCTTTGAGCTTAAGAGAAATATTTCATTGAAAAAACTCTATAACAAGTGTTAACTAGAATTATCCATCTAAACATGTCCACATGTTCATGATTTGTATGACATAATACACCATTTTGCTTCTTTCATTTAGAAAATATTTCTGCTTTTCTCTAACAAAAATTATATATTTTTGTGCCAACACTTTCCAACTAACAAAAATTATATATTTATTTAAACAATGAAAGAGAGAGAAAATAATGAAAAAGAAACATGTGAATTGGATAACTAGAGAGAGATTTATAGTTTGATGGCATTGTTGTAAATAGAGTTATAGTGAAAGGATATGATAGTTAATAAACATAGAGAAAGTGTCCAAATAGTAGAAAGTGTGTCACATAGCATATATTTTTGAAAAAAGTGTGTTAGAGTGCAAATATTCCAAAATAAAAACATACTTTTTCTTTACACAAAGGCACAAAAATCTACTTTTCGGGCTCCTATCGCCCAACACACCCTCTACTGGTTGCCTGCAGGACAAAACACTATTATAAGTAATCTAAGATTACTTAGTGAGTATCAGGGGTCCCTGCAGAAGATTAGATTCTCATCCCAACCCCAAATCACAAGGAATCAATCATGTAACACACAATAAGCAATCACACACATCAAGCAATCAAGCAGAGAAATGCATGCGGAAGCAAATCACAGCAAATGCAAGTAATCTACAAACATGCAAACTTGAATAAAAAGAACAATATTTTTAAACAAGTTTACTAGGGTCCAGATATGCTGCCTCTCGCCAATCACCCATTTTCTCAGCATTGCATCCACCCAAGGCATGCAATCAGAAATTTCCACATAAACTACGCCGTCGTGTAGAGCTCCGGCCATGGAAGCTAACCAATTCTCTCCGAGCATTCGACATGCAATACAGCCTTTATGTCTAATGCATGTCGAAATCAACCGGGCGAAGGTCAGACACATCTTTTTCTTAGTGTGCTTATGGCTGTAGGACCTCCTGACACAACGCCACACACTAAGACCTTCCATTTTATGGGTACTTATGTTTATAAGCCTTAAAGAACTTACAACACACCAAGTCCTCTCAAAAGTAGGTACTCAAGTTTATAAGCCTTATAGAACTTATAAAACACTAAATATCACCACTTAACCTCACATGCAATAGATCTAAAATGCAGATCCGTGATCATGCATAATATCTACCATGGAGCACATCCCACACTGAGCAACCAACTTAAGGTGCATGCAAAACTCAAGAAATTCTAACAAGAAAATCAAGCAGAAATGCAACTATATGCACATGCAAACTGACACTAGATTGAGTCGTTGACAACAATCTAGTTCAGATTTATGCTCCCTGAACTCATAGATTGTCAAAGAACCCAAGAGAAAACCGTTGGAATCCTTGGTAGCTTCAATCTTCACTTCGCAGATGCAGCACCTGATCGGCGAGACCTCTCAAAAATTCTCCAGAGCTTCGCTCTCTTCTCTTCTCTCTCACTCTCGACAGCCCTTGGCACTCCACTCTTTTTATCTTCTCCATATGAGAAAGAAATGAGGTATTTATAGATTCTTAGTGAAGTAGTGGAGACATGCAAAAGAGGTGAGGTGTCGCCTTCTCATGACTTAGGCGTGTGGTGTTGACACCTCAGGGATGATGTGTCACACTTACATTCATCCAAGTTGCATGGCATCAAAGTATATTTTCCTTCACTCACTCATTTTCGATGGCATCTAGGAATATTCTTCTCCACTCACACTCTTGTGTGATTAAATAATTCCTCCACTTCTTCTTGAGACAAAAATCGAGTGGGAGGGAATATTCCTCTCCACTATCCTCTCCATCAATTAAATAATTCCTTAGTGGTTCCTCCATTATGAATATTTAATTAATTTCCTCCACTCCGCTAACTCTGCCTTATTAAAATATTATTTTAGCGGATTCCTTCCCGTTTTCTGTAACCCTCTTGGTTTTCGGTACTATCTGCATGGACGTCCACTTGTCCATCTCCGTACGCTGTCTTGCGCGTACCGCGTACACTGGTACGTACCATCGATCGGCCTGTTGCTTGATTTACTTTTTCCCCGAACATCTCTCGGTAATTCTTTCCTGCTTCCAACTCTCTTCTTTTTGATCCCTTTCCAGGTCAATTCTTCAGCAAAAAATTGTCCTGTAGTGAGGGTCACTACATTCTCCCCCCC
>NC_025696.1:29657015-29670078 GCF_000633955.1 Camelina sativa
CCCCCCCCTCCCTCTTATTAGAATTCGTCCCGAATTCTATAAGGTTTTGGATGGCCCTGCCTCATCTTCTTCATCGATAAAGAACTAAGGATACTTGGCTCGGAACCTTCCTTCATCTTCCCAAGTATTAACCCTTCAATTCTGCTTTCCCCAAAATACTTGGATCTGTGGAATTTTTCTCCTCTTCAGCTTTCGAGTCCACCGTTCACCAATACTCATTGGTCCTTCTGGGTATGTCAGGTTTGTTTTCAACTCCTGTATTGGTTCTTCCACAATCATATTAGGATCTGGAACGTGTTTCCGAAGTTGAGACACATGGAAGACTTTATGCAAGCGCATTTCTTCCGGCATGGCTAGATGGTAAGCCACTTCTCCAACTCTCTGCTCAATCTGGTAAGGGCCTATGAACTTTACCGCCAACTTTCCAACTTTCCCAAATCTACTCTTTCCTTTCTGGGCTGCGACCTTTAGGTACACCTAGTCTCCAACATCAAACTCCACCTCACGCCTCTTCTGATCGGCATACTTCTTCTGATGATCTTGGGCCTTCTTCATATTCTCCCGAATATACTGGATCTTCTCCGTCGTCTCGTCGATCATCTCATGATCAAAACTCGACCTCTCCCCTACTTCCATCCAACAAAGTGGGGTTCTGCATGGTCTTCCGTACATAGCTTCGAACGGAGACATGCCGATACTAGAGTGATAACTATTGTTATAGGAGAATTCAATCAGAGATAAGTTACCTTCCCAATCTGCAGACCAGTTGAACGTGCATAGTCGAATCAAATCTTCTATAGTCCGGATTGTCCTCTCTGTCTGCCCATCTGTCTCTGGATGAAATGAGGTACTCATGTAAACATCTATTCCTAGTGCTTGCTGTAAATCTTGCCAAAATATCGATGTGAACTTTGGGTCGCAATCCGATACTATGTTGGCTGGCACTCCATGGAGTCTCAAAATTTCATCAATATACTTCTCCGCTAAGTCTGCGGCCTGATCTATGCTCTTGACCGCAACCAAGTGTGCGACCTTGGTCAAACGATCCACCACTACCCAAACTGCTTCATTAGCCCTTCCCGGCCTTGTGGGTAATCCTCTGATGAAATCCATCGAGATCGACTCCCACTTCCACGAGGGTATAGGTAAGTTGTGTAGCAATCCTGCTGGTACTTGATGCTCCACTTTCACCCTTTGGCATGAGTTGCATTAACTCACCCACTTTGCGATTTCCTGTTTCATTCCAGGCCAATGATAGTACCTTCGAACATCTCGATACATCTTGGTGCTTCCTAGATGAATGCTTAAGGCAAAAGTGTGTGCTGCTCTTAAGATTTCCTGTCACAGTCCACCCCGGTTTGGAACTGTGATTTTCCCGTTAAGTAGTAGCGTACCATCATCTGCCAAATGGTAGCCACACACGTTTGGCCCATCCAAACTCCTCATCTCTTCAACAATCTTCTTAAGATTCTCATCCATTGGTTACTATTCATGGATCTGTCGTAAAAGACTAGCATGCGTCACGGCTTGCAGTCCTAACGGCTCACTAGACTCTCCTTCCAAGGCGAATAGTCTTACCTTCATAAATTCTTCAGACAATGATTCCATGTCTTTTTCCACATCTATGTCAACCCTTCGACGGCTCAAGGCATCTGCTACTACATTAGCTTTTCCCGGATGATAATGAAACTTCAGATCATAATCGGCAATTAACTCATCCATCTCCTTTGCCACAAATTGAGGTCTGGCTGTGTGAACAGATATTTAAGACTTTGGTGATCAGTAAATACCTGGACCGTCTCTCCATACAGGTAGGACCTTCATATCCTTAACGCAAACACTACAGCAGCCATTTCCAAATCGTGCGTAGGATAATTCTCTTCATGTTTTCTAAGCTGTCTTGATGCGTATGCAATCACTTTGTCTCCTTGCATTAACACACCTCCCACGCCAACTCTTGAGGCGTCCGTATAAACTGAATACGGTTGGTTAGGCTCTGGTAGAGCTAACACTTGGGCTGTCGTCAAGGCTTCCTTCAACTTTTCAAATGCTTCTTGCACCTCCGCGTTCCAAATAAATGGAACTCCCTTACCCGTAAGTCGCGTCAAGGGTTTTGCTAACGAAGAAAATCCCTTAACGAACTTTCGGTAATAACCAGCAAGTCCTAAGAAACTTCGTACTTCCATCACGGTTGTAGGCTTCAGCCATTATTGAATTGCAACAATCTTTTCTGGATCTGTTGATACTCCTTTCTCCTAAACTTGATGGCCTAGAAAACCAATTTTCCTTTGCCAAAACTTGCACTTACTAAATTTTGCAAATAACTTTTGCTCTCTTAGTCTCTCCAAGACCTTCCTTAAGTGCTCTTGATGCTCCTCAGCACTCTTGGAGTAGATGAGAATATCATCAATAAATATTATCACGAATTTATCCAAATAGTCGTGAAATACATCATGGATTAAGCGCATGAATGCTGCCGGCGAATTAGTGAATCCAAATGACATCACTGCAAACTCATACTGACCGTACCTTGTCCTAAAGACATTCTTCATTATGTCTGGTTCAGAGATTGAAATCTAATGATAGCCTGAGGCTAGATCAATCTTCGAAAACCAACTCGCTCCCCTAAGTTGATCCAACAAGTCATCTATCCGCGGTAGTGGGTACTTATCCTTGATAGTGATATTGTTAATCCCACGGTAATCTATGACTAACCGCATACTACCATCCCTCTTTTTTACAAACAACATTGGGGCTCCCCATGGTGATGAACTTGATCGAATAAATCCCTTCTCAAGTAAATCTTCCAATTGCTTTTTGAGTTCCGCTAACTCAGCTGGAGCCATTTGATATGGTGCCTTAGCAATTGGGGTAGCTCCTGTTCCAAATTAATGGCTTGAACACATCCTCATAGTCACTGAGTATATCGATATCTCCAACCTTTAGTCTTCAGCATCGTCTCCTCCAACAACAGTTAGAGTGACTAAATATACACCCTCCTCTTCAATTGAGTTTCCCACTCTTATCACTGACGCGAAATAGGCCCCTTTACTAGGACTGATCCCATGGAAGATTAGAGGTGTCCTCCCTCTTCTCTCGAGGATAACTCTGCTTTTATTGCAGTCAAGATGAGCTTCGTATCCTGACAGCCAGTCCATACCCAGTATGACTTCGAATCTCTCTAAAGGCATCACAAGCAGATTCGTATGAAGATTCACATCCTGAACAACCACTGACACTTCTCTCAGCATTCTTCGGGTCCTCAGTGGCGACTGATTCCCGGCTGTGTGAACAATCACGTTCACTGATTCCCGACTGTGTGAACAATTCCCGGCTGTGTGATTCTTCGGGTCCTCAGTGGCGACTGATTACCACCAACCAGTGATATTCCTAATGCATGAATAAATAAATATGCATGCAAAACCAAAATGCAACACCCAATCACACAATCACAGACAAAAGGAGTTAGAACCCATACTAACATGTTATGGGACATTTCTGAGATCCAGAGGGTTTGGCTGGTTCTATTCCTAAGGCATAAATATTAGTTGGGGTTGCTTGCTTCTTCGATGGGGGTTCCTTAACTGACGACGTTGTTGCAGCTCGGTTGGAAGGCTGGGCGTTTGGCTTTGTTGGCTTCAGAGGACATGAGGTCGCGTAATGGCCAGTTTCTCCACAAAAGAAGCATGTGACTAACGCAAGTTTGGGGGACTTGGTTTCCACAAGTGTTGGACAAGATCGGGCAAAGTTTCCGACCTGACCGCACATATAACATCCCCTTGGATCCATGTTTACCGATGTGCGTCCACCTTGATTCACAATCATACCACCCTTGCCATGGTTACTATTCTTATTTCGGTGGATCTCTTGGTTGTTTTTCCGAAATTTCACCACCTTCCCTAGTGGTACACCGTCCTTGCTCTTCTCTCGAAGCATCTTGAGTCTCTCTAACTCAATCCCTTCTTCCACATTAACAGCTCTCTCCTCGAGCTCAGAGACACTCGCATAAGTAACGGCTCAAAGCCGGCTTGAGATCTCGGGTCGAAGTCCCTTTAGGAACCTTCGAACCATTGAAGCTTCATCATCATTTCCATTGTACAAGTGTTTCCGAAGTCTTGCAAAGATTTGGCCATATGCCCTAACACTCTTATCACCTTGCTCTAAGCTTATAAACTGTTCCTCCAATCGATCACATGATTCAGGAGGGAAATACTTAAGCTCGAACTCTTTCTTGAATATCTCCCAAGTCACCGACACATAAAGGTAGCGAGAAGCCACCGTCTCCCACCAGGCTCCTGCATCTTCCTCCAAAAAGGTTGACTACAATTCACCTTCGGTATTCAGTTGGGCATTCAGACGTATCAAAATGCATCTCTAGGTTCTGTAACCATCTGTCCGCCTGCACCGTGTTCGCCTCCCCCTTGAAATTCTGAATACCCAGGTCGTTCATCATTTTTACTAACCTCACAAATTGACCCATTGGCTTCTCTGTTAGTGGATCNGGTTACAGCTCGAAGCCGGCTTGAAATCTCTGGTCAAAGTCCCTTCAGGAACATTCAAACCATCGAAGCTTCATCATCATTTCCATTATACAAGTACTTATGAAGTCTTGTAAAGATCTGACCATATGCCCTCACACTCTTATCTCCTTGTTCCAAACTTATGAACTGTTCCTCCAAACGATCACGAGATTCAGGAGGGAAATACTTGAGCTCGAATTCTTTCTTGAATGTTTCTCATGTTACCGACACATAACGGTAGCGAGAAGACACGGTTTCCCACCAAGCTCATGCATCTTCCTCTAAAAGGTTGATTATAATCCGTGTTCGGTACTCTGTTGGGCATTCGGACGTATCGAAATGCATCTCCAAATTGCGCAACCATCTGTCCGCCTGTACCGTGTTTGTTTCTCCTTTGAATTTTGGAACACCTAGATGATTCATCATCTTTACCAACTTCACAAATTTTCCTATTGGCGTCTCTGCCAGTGGGTCTCCTCGACTTTGTTGTCGTTATTGTTGTTGTTGTATCATGTGTGTCAGCAAGGTCCGTATTATCGCAAGAGTTTGTTGTGTCTCAGACGTGTGTGTCTGTCCACCAGTATTTCCTTCTGGGTTCACTCGATCTCCTCTCGGCATCGTTGCACTTCGATATGCAGGGAATGGCCCAACGGGTGTGTACTCCCGAGTTTGTGGATACACAAACTACGGTGTCTCATAGCGTACCGATCCCCACAGAGAATACCTTGGAGTATCTCCAGGATTATCCCAACCAAACATGTCACTCGCATCTGGTGTGCGGTGAACATGTGCATCATAATCTGACTCATCACCAAAATACGGACCCCATTCCTCAGGCTCAAACGGTTGACCCCAACTCTCCTCATGACCGAACGGTTGTCCCCATCTCTCCTCTTGCTCTGGTGAAGAGTCTCTCGATCCAGTTCTCCCTAAACCTCGACCAGACATCTGCAGCCATCGATAGCAAGGTACTTAATCCCATCTACCTAAAGTGTTGAACGAACCGGAATTCCTAAAATCCCTTATGCGACTCTTGACTCAAAAAAAAAAAAAAATTTGAAAACAATACGAGTATAACGAAGCATCATATTCACGCTCTGATACCACCGTTGTAACGCTCCCGAACCGTCCTATGGCGAGAAATACCCATAACAGCCCTGAGACGCCACTTTGGAAACAATCACCAACGACCCGGCCGAGGTTCTAAAACCCATTTATGGACTTGACCGGTCCATCGGTGAGGTTTCCACCACTATAGATACCACTTAGGCTTTTCTACCTTTGCGATGCCCAAGTGTTGCGCTGTCCCGGACAAGGATCTATGAGCCGATACTTGTATTCAAATATAAAACCAATTCTTTCATTAAATAAAAAAAAATATTTCATAAGTCTTAACAAAATATTTATAACGTTTTATGGCCAGGCCTAATGCCAAAAAGATTATACAGATTTTTTTTATAAAATATAAACATACTTTTTCTTTACACAAAGGCACAAAAATCTACTTTCCGGGCTCCTATTGTCCAACACAACCTCTAACACCCTCTACTGATTGCCTGCAGGACAAAACACTATCATAAGTAATCTAAGATTACTTAGTGAGTATCAGGGGTCCCTGCAGAAGATTAGATTCACATCCCAACCCCAAATCACAAGGAATCAATCATGCAACGCACAACAAGCAATCAAGCAGAGAAATGCATGCGGAAGCTAATCACAGCAAATGCAAGCAATCTACAAACATGTAAACTTGAATAAAAAGAAAAATATTTTTAAATAAGTTTACTAGGGCCCATATATGCTGCCTCTCGCCAATCACCCATTTTCTCCGCATTGCATCCACCTAAGGCATGCAATCGGAAATTTCCACATAAACTACACCGTCATGTAGAGCTTAGGCCATGGTAGCTAACCAAGTCTCTCCGAGAATTCGACATCCAATACAACCCTTCTGTCTGATGCATGTCGTAATCAACCGGGCGAAGGTCAGACACATCTCTGTCTTAGTGTGCTTATGGCTGTTGGCCCTCCTGACACAACACCACACACTAAGACCTTCCATTTTATGGGTAATTATGTTTATAAGCCTTAAAGAACTTATAACACACCAAGTCCTCTCAAAAGTGGGTACTCAAGTTTGTAAGCCTTACAGAACTTATAAAACACTAAATACCACCACTTAACCTCACATGCAATAGATCAAGTTTGTAATGCATAAGATCTACCATGGAGCACATCCCACACTGAGCAACCAACTCAAGGTGCATGCAAAACTCAAGAAATTCTAACAAGAAAACCAAGCAGAAATGCAACTATATGCACATGCAAACTGACACTAGATTGAGTCGTTGACAATAATCTAGTTCAGATCTATGCTCTCTGAAGTAGTGGAGACATGCAAAAGAGCTGAGGTGTCGCCTTCTCATGACTTAGGCATGTGGTGTTGACACCTCATGGGCGGTGTGTCACGCTTACATTCATCCAAGTTGCATGGCATCAAAGTATATTCCCCTCCACTCACTCATTTTTGATGGCATCTAGGAATATTCTTCTCCACTCACACTCTTGTGTGATTAAATAATTTCTCCACTTCTTCTTGAGACAAAAATCGAGTGGGAGGGAATATTCCTCTCCACTTTCCTCTCCATTGATTAAATAATTCCTTAGTGGTTCCTCCACTATGAATATTTAATTAATTTCCTCCACTCCACTAACTCCACCTTATTAAAATATTATTTTAGCGGGTTCCTTCCCGTTTCCCGTAATCCTCTTTGTTTTTGGTACTATCTGCATGAACGTCCACTCGTTCGTCTCTGTACGCTTTCCTGCGTGTACCGCGTACACTGGTACGTACCATCGATCGGCCTGTTGCTCGATTTACTTTTTCCCCGGACATCTCTCGGTAATTCTTTCCTGCTTCCAACTCTCTTCCTTTTGATCCCTTTCCGGGTCAATTCTTCAGGAAAAATTTATCCTGCAGTGAGGGTCACTACACCATGTCTTCAATTGCTTCATCTTTGGTCAGATCTGGAATTCAAAGCTTCAAAGGAGGAATGAGGGATTTGATGAACTCTCTGCTCTTAACGATGACCAAAAAAGAAACGAAGCTTTGGAGCTCCTCCCAGAACTCGGACCATGGCCACCGTATGTTCCCGTCGGGCTTTCAATCATCGGAGGTGATTCAAATCCCTCCACCACCGTTCTTGGGCAGCTGCCGATCTCACCAACCGATTGGCCAGTAATAGAGAAACTAGGGTTTCCCTTAACGGGCCATGTTCCTAACTTCGGCCCAACTCTACTTATAAGGTCTAAGTCCATCAGCCTCCAAATCTCATACACAAAATAGCCCAGGTCCGATATAAAACTCTTTCTCTTGTGTTTCCTGGATGTGTCTCTTAGGGATTTGTGGTATGGGAGCTTTTGCTTGAATAAGTATTTTTACTTGCCTTTGAATCGCTCTTGTTGGGTCTGTAATGGGGGGCTTTAGAAATCTGTCCATTTACCACTTCCCCTTAACCCCATCTGACGAATTCAACCACCTCTTCCCCCTAGCTGATACAACTCTGATCTCAATGTGTCTTAGATTGCCGAAAATTCTATCCACCTCAATCCCTTCAGGCCTTTATGTCTTTGTTTTGACTGGTGCAGAACACCATGTTAGCATAGCAAAAGACCTTCTAGGATGGCTAGATAGATACTCTTGTCAAGTTCAAATGGAAACTTTGTATCACGCGCCCCTTGAATCCCCAACCCCTTGTCTAACCACTCGTCTAAAGCACTGAAGCTCGGGTCTGATCTCTTATCTCATTGTCAAGCTGACTACAAGCTTTGTGTGGAATTCCTTTACCTCCATGGCCTTTGGTTTCATGTGAGGGAGGACCCACCTGCTTTGTTACAGTTTTACATTCATTGTTTGCGTTTCCAGGTTGTAGTTTCATCTAGAGCCTTGAAATTTGTTTGTGAAAGTATGACGGACTTTGATCCAATGCTTGTGAACCTTCTCTTGATGGCGAGGAACCCTACATGTGTCCCATCATTGGAACACTTTTTGAAAAGCTCTTATTCATTTCTTGCGCGAGCCGTTTATGACCATTCCTTGGTCGAGGATGTCGAGAAGCGTGTCTTCATGTTCGAATCCGCTTTGGTCCCAAAAGATTTTTCAAAGAATGCAAGCCTTTCAAAGTTGAACATCACCTTGAAAAACTCATGGAGCCCTTATCTTTTCTTTTCCCATTGTATTGCCTTTGCTTCAAGTTGTATGAACTGTCCTCTTTTGAGGTTTTAATTTGAATGAAGATTTTGTTTGACCAAAAAAAAAAAAAAAAGTTTATGTTATTGCGTCAAAGATTCAATTCTTAATTAATTTAAAAACTACAATTCATTGCTCTATCAAAGTGATTTTTAGCTTTTGATGATGACACTGTTGATTGTTCCCTCAACTTTGTATCAATGAAACACCTAACAATCATAGGCTATTTGTAATAACATTCCTTAGAAGAATTGGGAGATGAGAGCAATAAAGATTGTGGAGAAAGAAAAAAAAAGTATGTTTAAAGAAGATTCAAGGTTGAATATTGTTATAGATGAATGTGAAAGATGGGAAAAGAAAGTGTTTAATCAAAATTAATTTCGAAATAAAAATCGAGATTTCACAAGCAAACCAAGACATATTCTTTCTTGTATCCGCTTGTCTGTCTTGGTCGGTTGAGAAAACTCAATATTTGCATTGGATACTAGTGTAGACAACCACTCTTTCCAATCATCACATTCATCCCCAACAATCTTTAATCTTGAATCATCTTGTGACAACCCGTACAGCTTGTCCTATGGAAGTTTGTTAAAGGATGGGGACTAGGGTTCGAGGAACGTCTGGCGCACTAATAACCTACTAGTGGATTTGGATGTGAGTTCCTTTCCACGGTGAAGGGTTAGGATTGATGCCCTGCAGAGCCAGCTTAGGGCCTATGGGGACAAGCTAGCGGAGGCTAGTGGGGTCCACGGGACGGGTTGTTACATAATAAAATGTGAAAAGAGAGTAAATGCAAGAGATAACGAGTGTATAACGAAAAAAAAGAAAAAAAAATAATTGTGAAAAAATGTTAAACGAAATAGATAAGTTATATATCAATTTATAAAATAAGTTTAACATTTGTATAGATTTCTATTTTAAATATTGAATAATTATAATTATATTCAATGGGTCGTATTAATAATAAAAAAATGATAGTCCTGCGCAACGCGCGTATAATAAATGTAGTATTGTATAAACCAAAGCGGTAACAATCAGAGAAGTCTTGACCATAAAACCGGAAAATAATGACAGTGTTATTATTTTGTTAACCAGAAATAGATGGTTAGCGTTAGCCAATTGAAATATTTCTTCAAGGTATAGATTGTTGTTTTGACCAGTACTGGTTTTATTTTATAAAAGTAATAAAGTAAACTAAAGTAATAAACATAAAATTTTGAAGAGATAAATAATACGGTCAAACAAAAAAAAAAGATATATAATATAATTTAAAAATAAATATCTTATATATCCCAATAGAGAGAGGATAAGAAATCTTGTCCAGCCAATAAGATAAAGTGTCAATTCTAATTATAGTTATATGATACATGGAAGTTTTTTTTTTTTTGTTAACAAATATCATACAAAGAAGGAATTGTCCAAACATATATATATATATATATAGTCAAACAGGAAAATATTATATAAAGTAGGAAAATATATTTCTTGTTTTAGTCAAACAGGAAAATATATTTCTTTAAATAATATACCTATAAAAATATTGAGGCCAACCAAATCTTTTCAAACTTGAATTAGATTTTACCCAAAACAATCTTTTCTTTGTTTTAAGTTTGTTCCTTTGCACATATTTTTCATAACCATTAAGCAAACACTTTGTTTGTACCATTCAAAAGCTTAAAATTGGTTTGAAACTACTATATTGTTTCCTTGAGACTTGCAATATAGAAATATTGATAAAACAGAAATATTTTATAAAATAATCTTTCACCCAAATAAGGGATGAAAATTACCATAACATATTGTAAAATTTTTATTTCTTATCCCATATAAGCATTATATAAATAGGGAGCTAGCATAGAAAAAAAAATTGAAACCAAAGTCCACTTAGTACTTGAGACCAAGAGTGAGTTCAAGAGACATGTCTTCTTCATCATTTGTACCATCCCCAGAAGCTATGACATCATTGTCTCTGTTTTCATTTTTTCCCACCTGCCATAAAATATACATCTATATAATTCATATGCATCGAATCTACAAGTTGATGAAAATAAATACTTTATAAGGTAAGAAATGCAAAAGAAAAAAAAAAGGAAAATTTACCCTTGAAGATTGATAGAGAGACTTGCAAGATACTTCCGTTGGGGTTACCTTCTTAGTACTATCCAATTGTAGCATATAAGAAATTGAAAAAGATAGTTAACTAACAAATTACCACAAAATAATGATTATGCAATAACCTAATTTAATTACTTTTGTTGATTTTGGATAGCATCTGGAATACATTCATAGATCTCAAGGTACTGCTGAGACTGCCTCTGATTCATTTTCTGTATCATTCTCCTTTCTGCATAAAAATAACATAATAAATTCACTATGCACTATGTTGAACATCGATGCATGTATTGCCGTATGCAAAGTTACAACGCAAACATATTTAACTCTAAATGGTATGATAGTTATTTACCTTTTACAGATACTCCTTCTTTCTTGTTCCTATACATCTATTGAAAGTAAACACATATATTTAATTATGTACATAGATGCATATATATCTTTTATATGGATACATATCATGTGTGTATGAATTATAAGGACCTGGAGATGGCTTTTAATTTGTGATAAAGTAAGGCCTCTTCCACCCATAAAGTTCAAAATTTTCTTAGGTGTTGCCGCTGCAATTAAGAATATTAACTATAATGAATCGAAAAATGATATATAAAGTGAAATTTGATCATGGATAAGACAGAATCATCGAAAATAGTGAGAGGGGAGGTATCTTAATGAAAGAGACAGTTGATTTCAATGACAAAATTTTGGGATACTCTGTTCTACTACAGAGGAATCGACTTTGTTTTAGATTTAAAGAAAATCGCTTACTTCTTTCGCCACCAAGAAATTCAACAGCTTCAACAAAACGGTGATGACGATCGGTAGTCCAGTGCACACGCGACATTGTTGACGTAATGTAAGATCTAACGATCGCGTCTCTCGTCGGATTTTTTCTCCGGCCAAACTCTTAGCTAATTTTATGTTTTGTTTATACAATGTATCGTATATATATATAATATTGTTATGATTAAAATATTCATATATAATTCCTAAAGAAAAAGAAATTCAATGCTTATTATTTCTTAGTTGTCACTTGTAGTTTTTTATTTAATTATTCCTCTAAACAAGGAAATACAAAATTGCACATTTTCTTAAAGATATATTTTCTGACAGCTCTGAGTTGTCTTTTGTCTAATAATAATAATAATATGTATGATAGAATTTATAATTTTCAAATCAAAATTAATATTATCAGATTTCTCTTCTTTTATATTCTAATATAGATTTATCTTTATGTATTAATTTTTTATATTCAGAATTCATTTATGGCATAAGCCTTGTTGCTTATTATCATTATTTTGAACAAAATGATATTAATAATTTAAAAACCATCCAAAAAAATAACACACACATATATCTCTATATATATATACACATATATATATATATATATATATATTTTAATTATATATTTCATACTGAAACGACCCGACCCAATATCGCTATGTTAACCTATTGCGACTAGGTATGACTAAAATCAAACCGTAACCGTATCTTGGTCCGTAACCAGACCATAACCATATAAAATGGTTAAAAACCGTAAATGTTAACCGTAAATCTGTGGTTAAATTATATTAACCATAACCGACACACATATATCGCTATGTTAACCTATTGCGACTAGGCATGACCAAAATCAAACCGTAACCGTATTTCGGACCGTAACCAGACCGTAACCATATAAAATGGTTAAAAATCGTAACCGTTAACTGTAAATCTGTGGTTAAATTATATTAACCATAACCGTTAATTAACCGTAACCGTATCAAAACCGTTTGTTAACCGCATAGTTAAACCGTAATTTATTAACTGTAACCGTTTTAAAAATATAATAAAATATACTAATAATTATTTATTTAATATGAATTATATGATATATAGAAATATGAATACACTAAAAGAACATATTAATTATAAATAAATAATATCAGTTATATTATATCATCAAATAATATTAATCGTATCATATTATCAAATAACTGTAACCATATATAACCGTAACCGCTTCAATTAAATGACTATTCAACCGTAACCATTTAACCATTTATTAAATGACTATAGTTAAGGTTAAATAAAATTTCTAACTGTAACCGGTGGTTGATAAACCGTAACCGTGGTCATCCCTAATTGCCACAATGTATTAAAAACCAAAAAAAACAAAAAAAAAAAAAAAAAAAAAAAAAAA
>NC_025696.1:29670152-29678130 GCF_000633955.1 Camelina sativa
CGAAGAAAACAAAAGGAGCAATTTTGAAGCCATGTCCGCTTTGTCAGTGATCGAACAACGACTGTTAAAGTGGAACAAACTCGGGTCTTTATTACCTAAACCAAACAAACCTCTTATCCCCATTGATCGTCTTAACGAGCTTTTGAAAGTATGTGCTAATTCAAGCTATCTAAGAACTGGCGAATCGATTCACGCTCATTTGATTGTCACGAACCAATCATCTCGAGGTGAGGACGCGTTTCAGATCAATTCTCTGATCAATCTTTACGTGAAATGCGGAAAGACTGTTCGTGCACGCAAGCTGTTCGATTTAATGCCTGAGAGAAATGTTGTTTCTTGGTGTGCGATGATGAAGGGTTATCAGAATTCTGGGTTTGATTTAGAAGTTTTGAAGCTGTTTAAAAGTATGGTCTTTTCTGGTGAATCGAGACCTAATGAGTTTGTAGCTACTGTGGTTTTAAAGTCTTGTTCAACCTCCGGGAGGATTAAAGAAGGTAAACAGTTACATGGGTATTTTCTTAGATGTGATTTGATCTCTCATGAGTATGTACGGAATACTCTTGTCTACATGTATTCTTTATGTTCGGGAACCAGAGAGGCTTTTCGAGTTTTGGATCATCTTCCTTATTGTGATCTTTCTGTGTTTAGTTCGGCTCTTAGTGGTTATTTAGAGCGTGGTGCTTTTAAAGAAGGGGCTGATGTTTTGAGAAGGATGGCTAAGGAGGATTTGGTTTGGGATAACATCACGTATTTGTCTACTTTACGGCTCTGCTCCAATCTCAGAGATTTGGATTTGGCTCGGCAGATTCATAGCCGAATGGTACGGTTTGGTTTCAACACTGAAGTTGAGGCAAGTGGTGCACTCATTAATATGTATGGGAAATGTGGTAAAGTCATCTATGCTCAGAGAGTTTACGACGATACACATGCTCGAAATATTGTCTTGAGTACAACGATCATGGATGCTTACTTCCAGGATAAGTCTTTTGAGGAGGTTCTGAATCTGTTTGCAAAGATGGGAACTAAAGATGTTCCACCTAATGAGTACACTTTTGCCATTGTGTTGAACTCAATTGCAGAGCTGTCACTTCTAAAACAGGGTGATCTTATTCATGGGCTTGTTCTGAAATCTGGTTATAGGAACCATTTAATGGTTGGGAATGCACTGGTTAACATGTACGCCAAAAGTGGCAGCATTGAGGATGCAAGGAAAACATTCTCAGGCATGGCTTTTAGGGATATTGTTACTTGGAACACATTGATATGTGGATTCTCACATCATGGATTGGGAAAGGAAGCGCTTGAAGCCTTTGATAGAATGATGTATGCAGGAGAGCTTCCCAACCGCATAACTTTTATCGGCATTTTGCAGGCTTGTAGCCATACTGGTTTCGTGGAGCAAGGGCTTTATTACTTTGACCAGCTAATGAAGCAATTTAATGTTCAGCCTGATCTACAGCATTATACATGCATTGTTGGACTTTTGAGCAAGGCTGGATTGTTTAAGAGGGCTGAAATTTTCATGAGAACAGCTCCAATTGAATGGGACGTTGTTGCATGGAGAGCTTTGTTAAATGCTTGTTATGTTCGTCGGAATTACAATTTAGGAAAGCAGGTAGCAGAATATGCTATTGAGAAGCATCCAAAAGATTCGGGAGTTTACATATTGTTATCCAACATCCATGCCAGGTCAAGGGAGTGGGAAGGCGTGGCGAAAGTGCGTTCTTTGATGAACAAAAGAGGTGTTAAGAAGGAGCCTGGAGTAAGCTGGATAGGGATACGTAATCAAACCCATGTGTTTCTTGCAGAGGAAAACCAACACCCGGAGATTGATCTGATTTATGCAAAGGTGAAGGAAGTTTTGTCAAAGATTAGGCCATTAGGGTATTCGCCTGATGTTGCTGGAGATTTCCATGATGTAGATGAAGAGCAAAGAGAAGATCACCTCTCTTATCATAGTGAGAAGCTAGCTGTGGCGTACGGTCTGATGAAAACGCCAGAGAACTCGCCATTGTACGTGACTAAAAACGTGAGGATATGTGATGATTGTCACTCTGCAATTAAGCTTATCTCCAAGGTCTCAAAACGATACATAGTTATCAGAGATTCCAACCGGTTCCATCATTTCCGTGATGGTAAGTGTTCTTGTTGTGATTACTGGTGAAGGTTTGAATCCAAAGCTGATTAGTGTGACGGAGACCTCTTGCGTCTCTCTTGCGGCCTCATCATAAGTAGTGATAAAATAAGTTGCAATTCATTTCTTGCTCTAGTCATCAATTTGTAGGTGTAATTAGCGTCTAACAGTTCGGTTTTTGTTAGGCTTAGCCTCTATGTTTTGGCAGATTATTCATGTCTGTGACAATTATTTCCAATCTCATTGGCTTTTAGGGGGCTTCTGATACGAAAGTTTAGAAATTTATACATGGTTCTGAGACAACAATATTAACAGACACAATCTCAAAAGCATGAAGAAAACAAGTGCATAAATTGATAGATTGTTACTTCAAGAAATACTGACTTCAGCAGAAGTGGTTCTCCATGAATTTAACAAATCCATAGAAATCAATTCTTCCGTCTTTATTTCCATCGAATGATCTGATCATTCTCCTGCAACTCTCAAGGTTAGATTCTTGCTTGAAGCCAAGGATAGTCAAAACTCTTTGCAAATCTATTGGATCGATAAACCCATCTCTGTTTTCATCAAAGACATCAAAAGCTTGCTTCACTTCCTCCAAGCTTGGCTCTTTCTCTTCAAACAGATTAGAAAGATCCTCGGAACTGTATCGTTTTTGAAGTCCCTCGCTTCCTGAATCGGCGACAAGTCCTAAGCTCTTCATCACCATCACTACATCTTCTCTGCAAAGACCGTCATCTTCGCGTTTGATCGAAGTTTGGAACTCGAGATCTTTGCTCTTCTTCTCAGAAACACATTGCTGGTGGTGAAGAAGAGGCCAGAACCTGGAGAAAAATGTCTGAGCAAAAGAAACCCATCTGGAAAAACTGATGAGGAAGAAGTTGATCAGACCAAACAAACGGAAAGAAAAAGAAGAGGACTGGTCGCATTTAGACAGTGAACTCTTCTTCTCCATGGTTATAAAGCTATATAACTGGTTCTCAGTCATAACTTGATGTTAATGTTATATTTTTCAAAAACTAAACTAGGCAAATGAATGAATCACAAAGTAGTAAATGGTAAGTAGGAGATGTGGGAGATATGAGTTTGTTTCATGTCAATATATATACATGATGAATAAGTCAATGTGGACAGAGTTTTGGTGGAGAGGCAAAGGAGAGGAAGTTGCAGTTGGAAGAAGAGACCAAGAAGATGGAAAGGGAAAGGGGAAACTTACAAATAGACTTTAGTGTAAAGATATGAATTAATTAAGAGGAAATTTCTTGTGCACCATTTGGTGGGGGAGTTGTTTTTTTGTACTTATTTGATGGGAAGCTTGGTCAGATTACTATTAAATTGTATTATATACATCTAATGTGTGGTATTAGAATTGAGGTTTTGATTGGTGACCCTTACATAAAGTTGTAAAGTTTAAAATTATGTCGTGTCTTATAATACGGTTTTTGATCTCTAGAGGTATAATTTGTTTTCTTATCAGTTTATATGTAGACTAAATCAACATATTTTTTGTTCATGATTTGAATTGTCAAGTCGTGCTTCAGTTTATTCTCTTACTGTAATTAGTCTAATTTTATACCAAAATTTCATATTTTACTTTGTTTTATAAATTTTTTTGCCAAGACTAAATTAGACAGAGACACACGTAGACTAAGAAAATCATAAAAGCAAATGAAAATTTCCTACAGCTTGATTTCCACAATTAATCTTCCGATGTGAAGATAATTCTAACACGTTTCCAGATGCCTTTCAAGCTTATACTAAAGTCGACACAAGTTTATAAGCCTCTATTTCAAATAATTAGTCATCATTTTTTTGATTACTCCAACGTTTGGTCAAACAAGTCACGGATAAATGATAAGAAAACGAGTACTTAGCAGTCATAAACGATACTACACAATTCATACAAGTCATACTCCATATATGTTATGAAAACACATCATATTTTATTAAACATGAAGTTTGAACTTTTACTCTGTTGGTTAATAATCCATTTTTGTTTGCTAAACCTCTTGCATGTTTGTTTACCAATTCATACTTTTCATATTTTGTTAATCAATTTGTTATACATGTAATACATTTAAGTGTCCAGTGCAGCAGTGCTACATGTAATCTTACTGAATTATTTGGATTATTTAAAATCAGAGTAATATACGGTATCAATTTATTGTAAATATTTAAGAATTTTCTTGTCACAAGAGTACCATTGATATAGAAATTACAAGGCATACAAGGGCTAACAGTGCGATTATTTATGTCCATAGATAGTAAATAAAAGTTTTCAAACAAAAATTTCTTGATAATTTTTGTTTTCATACCAAAAAAAAGATTAAAATTTGTTGTGAAAGGGCCCATAAAACAGTGTTAATATTCTTTTTGTTTTATTAGAATAAAAATAACCTTTTGGTTTTTGGTATGTTGAGAAGTTTGATTTAAAATTTGTCTTAAGACATAAAATGCTTAATCGGCACTGTTTGTACAAAACAAACAATCAAAAACTGTCTAAAAGATTGCATTCTATAAATTTGATGACTGATTTAGTCTTAAAATAATATATAATAGAGTGTATGTGTTTATTCTATACAATGAAGTAATGAACAAAACAGAGATATCACGATAAATAGTTTATGATTTGTTCATATAAAGTCATATAAAATGCATCCTTAAGAGATAGTTGCTTTGCTGTTTCTATAGCTTCCTCACTTGAAATCGCTGACTTCATCCACAATTATATAGCCTCTTGCAGCTGCGATGAATGCTACGCTGAAGCTGGTGTTTCCGCTTATAGGTTCCACCAAGACACTCTTTCAAGGTATTATCAGTCATTTTTTCTCAACATCCATAACCATATTGTACCCAATCATATCATTGATACTGCAACATGTCTCTATGATCACGAGTTTGGCAGCAATATTCGCTACACAACCCTTTGCTATACTATTCAAATACACCATCGAGTTTTTCCAATGAGCTGAGACACATTCTCAGCAATGGCAAAAACTGCTTCCTCTCCACCATGATTGCACAGGGAAAAATGTGCAGCATCTATCTCATACATGCATTTTCTTTCATCCATATGAAGTTGCCTATTATAAACATCAACTTTATGCACAAAGTACTCTTCACCATTCTTAATAACCATGCCTATATCTCCGGCGTTGTCGAGAGCCCTTTGCACATCTTTTACACCTCATCATCCTCTTTAAAATCCTTTTATTGTTCGGTACTTTTTTTTACTCATACCATATTAGCAATTAATGATTCTAACTCAACACCTAAGAATTAGCTAAAAAAAATTGCCATACATAATATATTGCCTTTAAAATATTAGATTTGAATAGAATTATTGGTTTGAGATTTGAATAGAGTTTTGAAGACTTTAAATGTTATGTAGAATCTGTTGTTATTAGATCAAGATTTTGTTAAACATTGCTAAAGTTTATTGTTATTAGTTTGTGATTTGTAAAAAATTATTTAAAATCTTAACAAATTTGGGTTATTATATTCAGACTTTTATAAAGTCATTAAAAGTTCTTTGTTATTCAATTAAAACAAAAGAATCTATGATTGTTAATTAATTCAATTATTATGTTATTGGTTCATGATTTTATACATTTTCTTCACAAAATAAAGTCATGGAAAATATTACAAAAATATATAGATTGTTTGGAGCATTTTACAAGATTTTAGAAAACTAATCAACAAAACTATAGAATACTCTCTAGCAATAATTAAAAATCTTTCACTTATTCACTTTTGATGATTTTGTTGAAATCTTCACAATTCTTTATAAATTAGAATCTAATAACACCCCCTTATCTAAGATTTATTAATTTACCTTCAATTGAAATTGACCAAGATTTCATCAAAAAAGAAAAAAAGAGATATTTAAAATTTTCGGATAAATGTATTTAGATTTAGAAGTCAAAATATTTGAATATTTTGTATGTATAAATTTATTAAAATATACATAAGATTTGTTCATATATAAACATCTTATATTAATGATAACAAACATAATGTATCACCGAATATTAATTTTTCAAATATTTTTAAAAGTATATTTAGTCTTATTTTAATACTATTAGCTATTTTTGGTTATTCTAGATCTGGGTGATTTGGCCATTTGGGGGTTTTAATAAGACAAACACGAAATAATGTCACAATTGCAACTAATCTTTCCTTAGTAAATTTCCTGGAAATTGGAAGTGACAAGGTAGTGGCTTTCTTTTTCTTTTGGCGTTTTTCACAAACTTTTCAATATTAAATATACTATTTTGCTTATTTTATCCAATCAAAACGTTGTTTCATTGGTTGTTTTGGTCAATATGAGATTTCTAATATATAGCTGACTCTGTCAATCTATTCTCACATTCAGTGTTGGTTCTTTATCAAAGTATATTTTTGTGCAGCTTGCAATATCTTCTCTTCACACTACTAGAGCAAACCTGATGTACCATAGTAGTATACGCCTGATATCATGGTCATCTACGAAGCTAAAGACAGTGGTTCGCTTCTCTGCAGAAGCTGATAACAAGTTTGATGCAAGATTGTAGCTAACCAAACAAGTATAAATTTGAATGGAAAATAAGTTATTTCTTGCAAGATTTATTTAACTACAGTTTTTGGGGGGTTTTCCATATATGATACAACAAACTTTTCACTCTGCAACCCAAAAAAGAACTACTTCTCCCTCGCTATGTCAACCATTATACATATACACATACCTGTGTATATATATTTTATATATAGAGCTATATCTACAAAAGGACTCACCTGCTTTCTTCGAACACAAGACTGAACCCAAAAACAATCAAATCAGCTTCTTAATTTGGTACTTCCTTTTATGATGTCTCATGGAAGTTTGTTGACCTAGAAAGAGCAGCAGGATTCGCTTGCAACTCCAGTCTTCTTCCCGGAAGCTTTCCTTCAGAAAGACTGCTTTTTTCTTTGGTTGATGATCTGAAAGCTCCAAAAGTGTCTGCGTTTTCGTCTTTTTTGATCCCTAATGTTTCCCAGATGGAGCTTTTAGCAGCTTCTTCTGGATCATCGACCCTCAATGTCTTGGGAACCCACAAGCATCTCTCAGGTTTGCTTTTCTCTCTACCAAGTGACTCAGTTTCTTCACAAGCTTCATCAGCGTTCTCGTCACGTGAATGTTTACCTAGAGTTGGAGAATTTGGACTGGAGCCAGATGGTGAATTGGGTTGCGGCATCCAAGTGAAACTGTTCCATGCCCCTGGTGAAACTCCCGGGCAACTCCAATAAGCAGGTGGAGGGTAAAACGGTAAAACCGTCCATGAAACTCCGTTCCACGCATAAGGCCAAGCTGGTGGTGGTCCAGGAAAGCAAGGAACTTTTGGCAATGGGCTGACTGTTCCAGCCTCTTCATTTGGCGGGTTTAAAGGAACCGTAACCTTCAAGCCTTCATTAGGTTCTTGCAATGTGGTTTGTGTTTTCAGCATCGACTTCTCAGCAAGATTCAAACCGGAAGCCATGGATTCACAGAGCACTGAATCAGAGCCAAAAGTGAGAAGGTTCGCACCATTAGGATGTTGAAGATCGGTTCTCGCCGCCTTCTGCATGGCTTCCGCAGATGTTATGCTAACATGACGGTTATAATGAGAAGCAGGACTCTTGTTCTTGCGTCTCCCTGCACCAACCGGAACATTCCTCATCGTTCCACCAGCTGTCCAATATCTCTGACATTTCTTGCAGAAATGACGAGGTTGGTTAACATTATAGTTGTTGTAGTAACAGAACTTGGTTTCCATGCTGTTACATCGCGGACACGGCAGAATCTTGTCAGGTTTCTTTAACTTCGCCTCTTGAGAGCAAGCAGTAGTA
>NC_025696.1:29678230-29681089 GCF_000633955.1 Camelina sativa
GCTTCCGCAGATGTTATGCTAACATGACGGTTATAATGAGAAGCAGGACTCTTGTTCTTGCGTCTCCCTGCACCAACCGGAACATTCCTCATCGTTCCACCAGCTGTCCAATATCTCTGACATTTCTTGCAGAAATGGCGAGGTTGGTTAACATTATAGTTGTTGTAGTAACAGAACTTGGTTTCCATGCTGTTACATCGCGGACACGGTAGAATCTTATCAGGTTTCTTTAACTTCGCCTCTTGAGAGCAAGCAGTAGTATTACCACCCGTCTCATTCGGTGACGACTCTTCATTCGTCTTTGCAGCCTTTGTTGTTTCCGTCTTGTCAGTTACACCCGATGTCGCAGTAACCTCATTAGATTCATGCTTCAGTAACTCATCCTGACAGTCATTATCTTTTTCTTCCTGGATTTCCTGAGAACAACATAAAAACATATTCACAATGATATTCATAAGAAACCAGACAAAGAATTCGTTGTTCTGTATCTTAATCAAACAAACAACAAAACAGAAGCTAAAGCTAGAAGCATCAAACTATGTATCCATACAATGAAATTAATGGTTTCAGGTATCAAGTTTAAAGCATCAACAGAACCAGAGAAGCAAAAATACTTATTTGTTAATCAAGTGCCTAAGATTGGAATAAACCCTCAAAGTTCTTCAGCAATTCAATATGGAGAACTTGACTCACCGAAAGACACAGAACAGATTGAGATCTCGAAACACTTACTGATTTAGAAAAAAAAAAAGACTCTTTTGAGAATCTAAGATTTACAATTTTTTTTTACAATCCCCAAAAAGTGGTGAAAACCTAGTTCAACATAAACATACCAAAACCAAACCTTTTCCCAAAAAAAAGCTACGGATTTGGACCAATCTAAGATCAACCCATCAATCATTTCCATTAAACAAATCATGGGTAATCATCAAAATCAATAAAGGAAACAGATTCATATATCACAAAAACAAAAAACAAAAAAGCTAACCTTTTTATCACTCTCGCTCTCTCCTCCTCCACCTTCACCTAAACCAGAATCACCCATCTCATCAATATCATCATCATCTCCGGTACACGAATCTGATAACCGAACAAGAGGATTCTGATCTTGATTCTCGGTAAAGCTAGAACAAGAAGAATCAACAACAACAACACCAAGCTCAGGTAAAGGAATCGTCTTCCCAAACAGCTTAATCGCCGGATCAGCCATATCAATGATTCTTTTTTTTCTCACTTCTTCTTCTTCTTCTTCTTCTCCAGCGAAAAAAAAGCGGAAACTTTTCGAGAAGAAAATAAAAAAGTTACAATTTTTATTTGTGGAAAGAGAGAGAGAGAGAGAGAGAGAAAGGACAGTCTTGTGGTATTCGGTGGTTGTCTGAGTATTTCTCGGATTTGTTTATTTGTCTCTGCGAGAGAGAGAGAGATAGAAAAGAAAAAGATTACACTTTTTTGTTTTATTTTGTGTGATCTTTCGAATTGTGCAACCTTTTGATTCGCCGATAGTGCCACGTCATTACACGTGAGGCTTCTCAGCCACAAGTTTTGTACTTTTGTTTTTGTGGACTTTTTTGTTTTTTCAATTTAAAAGGTTTGCTCTTTTTTTTTTTTTTTTTTTTTTTTCGTCTCGTTTTGGCTTTCTTTTTGTTTTCCTTTTCAAGCTGGTCAGCACTTTTTTTTCTTTTACTTTTTCTCCATTTTACAGTTTTGTACTCCCTCCGTTTCAAAATATAAGATGTTTAAGGTAAGGCACACATATTAAGATAGTTTACTTTTCTTTCAAAAAGTATCATATATATTTAAATTAAAAAAAGATTCAACCAATAATAAAGAAGACTGCATAAATAATAATTATAGATTATTAAATATATATTAAAATTTGTATGGAAAGTTACAAGACATCTTATATTTTGAAACAAAGAAAAGAGGCTAAAACATCTTATATATTGAAACGGAGGGAGTATTTTTTTTTTAGTGTAGCCTGAATTTTACCTTTTCTTCATTTACAGTTTTATATTTTTTAATATAAATTTTATTAGGAAAACTAAAAAAAATCAGCGTTGAAATTATATAAACCGGCAAACTAAAAAATAGATATAAAATGTTTGTCAGCTACTTGAAGTATACTCTAACACATAGCCACACATACAAACAATATAAATGTTTTCTTAACTACGTCAACTATTGTCATCACATAAGGACATCCATAAACAAATATAGGTTATGTGTACAACACCATAAATATTCAGTTCTGGTGGTTGGTTCGCCGGAATCCGGCATTGACCAGTATTGACCGATATTGACCAGTTTTAACCGACGTTGACCAGAGTTGACCGGCGTTGACCAGAAAATATATTCCAAAAAAAAAAGTTTATTTTTCCTAAAAATAAGAATTTTTTTCATGTATTTTTGATAAATAAATAAATAAAGATAAATGATTTTTATAATTTACAAAAACAAAATATAACAACAAAAAGTTATACAACAAAATTTTATGTGTAGTAGATTTTTTCATAAAACTATAACAAATATATACCTTTTCCTTTTAACAATCATTTTTTTTTGTATTTTCAAAGGTGGAGATTTTAAATATATCTTCTTTCTTTTTACTTATTTATAAGATTATGTCATTTAAAATATATCTAAGGCACTGCCAACTATTTTTTTGATTTTACAAAACCAACCTTTGATTTTACAAAATCAACTTTTGTTTTTTAAGTATCTTCTAGATATATGTCTTTCATGTAAATAAATACAATTTTCATTATTTTCTTCCTTTCTTCTTCTTATTAAAAATAAAGAAATAGTTGGCAATGTCTTGGACATATTTCAAATGACATAATCTTATAAATAAGTAAATAT
>NC_025696.1:29681271-29698284 GCF_000633955.1 Camelina sativa
TTTTTCCTAAAAATAAGAATTTTTTTCATGTATTTTTGATAAATAAATAAATAAAGATAAATGATTTTTATAATTTACAAAAACAAAATATAACAACAAAAAGTTATACAACAAAATTTTATGTGTAGTAGATTTTTTCATAAAACTATAACAAATATATACCTTTTCCTTTTAACAATCATTTTTTTTTGTATTTTCAAAGGTGGAGATTTTAAATATATCTTCTTTCTTTTTACTTATTTATAAGATTATGTCATTTAAAATATATCTAAGGCACTGCCAACTATTTTTTTGATTTTACAAAACCAACCTTTGATTTTACAAAATCAACTTTTGTTTTTTAAGTATCTTCTAGATATATGTCTTTCATGTAAATAAATACAATTTTCATTATTTTCTTCCTTTCTTCTTCTTATTAAAAATAAAGAAATAGTTGGCAATGTCTTGGACATATTTCAAATGACATAATCTTATAAATAAGTAAATATATATATATATATATATTTAAAATCCCCACCTTCGAAAATACAAAATAAAAAATGATTTTTGAAAAGAAAAGGTATATATTTGTTATAGTTTTATGAAAAAATCTACTATACATAAAATTTTGGTGGTATAGTTTTATTATATTATTTTTTGTATATTTTATGTATTAACAAAATTAGTTACTAAATATACCATAAATTTTGTTTGTCATATAATTTTTAATATTTTTTTGGTATATAATTGTCTTGTATTTTTTTGTAGTATAAATTTTTGTTGTTATATTTTATTTTTGTAAATTATACAAATAATTTATCTTTTTGTTTATTTATCAAAAATACATGAAAACAAAAAAAAATACTATTTTTAGGAAAAAGAAAAAAAAAATATTTTTTTTTCTGGTCAACGCTGGTTAAAACTGGTCAATGTCGGTCAACACTGGTCAACGCCGGATTCCGGTGAACCAACCACCAGAACTGAATGTTTATGGTGTTGTATACATAACCTATGTTTGTTTATGGATGTCCTTATGTGATGACAATAGTTGACGTAGTTAAGAAAATATTTATATTGTTTGTATGTGTGGCTATGTGTTGGGGTATACTTCAAGTAGCTGATAAACATTTTTCCTAAAGTATATGATAATTAATTAAAACTATAGAAAGATACAAATCTAAAGAAAAATAAATGTCATAGAGAAAATGTAATCTAAATACTATAATTAAACAAAAATACTAAAGACTTTCATAAAACTTTCTTGATAACATTAATAAAATTGGATAGATTTCACACCAACGACAAACTAGTAGCAAACCAACATGGAAAAAAGCAGGAACTTACCATGACCATAGATACAAATATACAACTACCATCACACTTCACCAACCATAAGACACCTTGAAAATCAACCATTTTGTATTTTAAAAATCTCTTAAATTTTAATTCAGTTTATATTTAGTCTAATAGTTAATTTTGAGAAGAGTTAAGTAATACTAGCTATAATAATTGTAGATTTTTTTATATTTAAAATTATTATCGTAATGATTTTATAAAATATATTCAAATGGATTGTCATTGAAAACTACTTTGAATAGTTTTAAGATGTTAAACCTAATCTTCCTCTCATTTACATTCCGATTAGCAAAGCAAATGGTAAATCGAATAAGTAAAAGTGTAAAACCAATCTGGATTTTAACTATTTTTGAAGTAATTATTTAACTCCAATAGTGGCTTAAACTGGTTTTCATAAGCATTTTTATTTAACAGAAAAGCTATATTTTAAAAGATTTTCAATAGGTATCAGAACAACTTATCTACATTCAATCAAAATTATATAAATTTCTTATCTAAACGCAAATCATCTAAATTTTGTTTAAATGTTAATACACCCCTTATATTTTTTTACTGGAAAAAGGAGAGAATATTTTTAAAGCGACAAAGTATTTAGTGGAACTACAGTTTTTTTGTGTTTCACTCTTTTTGTGCCTTTGTCTGGTCATGAAATCTTTTTAACATATCGGAGATACGTGGCTGTAATAAGTCGATGTTACAAGTTGTGGTTACTAATCAACCCCAAGTCAATTTTGGAAAAGTGCAATTATATGGATAAGTATTTGAAAGCCAACTCGAATTGCAAAAAAGTGCAATTATGTGGATAAGTATATATGGCACCTTTATTTCAGACCACCCCAAATCTCAAATATATACTATAATAAAGTCTCTTTTTTTCCTTTCGATTTCACATTTAATAATATATCATCCCACTTGGAGGCACGACGACTGATAAAAAAAGATTCTTAAGAAAAACATATTTTATCATTTTCCGACTGTTGTTCCCCCGACCTGAAGAAACGTTTATTTAGTTTTCTATTTCATTTCTTTATAATATAAAAGTGACGTCCATATATCACTTTTTTTTTTGTCACTGATGTTATTGATAATGCTTTGAAGGATACAAGGTGAAATACAACATAAGCCGGCAAAAAATAAAATATCCCCTGAGTCTAAAGCCCAAAAAAGAAAAATTAAGCTAGCGAACAAAAGAGAAGTTCCCGAAAGCTAAAAGAGAAACCAATAATTAAACTTACTAAGTAGAGAATTTAGATTCTAGAAGAAGGGGAACCCTTAAACTAAAGCCAGAAGCAACAAGGCTAAACCCTTAAACAAATACTAATCTTAGGAAGCAAGACAAGCTCTTCTCTTGAACCACATGCAAGTGAGAAATACTAAGGAAGCCCACGGCCAATCCAAAGCTAACTTCAACCTCCTCCTATCCTCAAGAGAGCTGATCTCTCAGAACCAGAACCAAAGACTTCATAATCCGGCAAGCAAGACCCGAACACGCTTCCGAATACGACGATGACGACACCGCGTCCAAAATCATCTGAGTAGAAGCCTTTCAAAAAGCAATCAGATCTTCACAAATCTGCAATGCCAAAGACAAGGAGCGAAGCCTAACCTCTCACTAAAACTGAGCTTCAACAAGCACAATGATAGAGCGAGAAAGCTATCAACCGCAGCGAACTAACCATGAGAAGAGCCTACTACAAACCAAGAAGACTAGCACGTCTTCTAACAGAACGAAGCCAAAGCTTAGAAAGGGGACAAGCCTTATGGGAATCAACAGCTGGAAGAGAGGACCAAGGGTGAGAGGCAAGACAAAGGCTGGGCGGACATAGCGCAATCACAGCCAAAACAAACACAAACGGCAATCAAACGATGAGAAGCACAAGAAAGGAACCAAAGGGAGGGAAGAGGCGAGAAGACATTTTATTCTTCGAGTCGGACCATGGAACTACAAGCTCTGGAATTACTAATATCAACTTGAAACCACTAAACCCAACATAATTGGCCGCTCCAACCGCAACCACAAAACCCAGGTCGCAACCCTAGCCAAACCACAAAACTCCCCAATCTAGAGCCAAAATTCACCACCCTATCAGACTACCACCAACAGAAGAGAGGAAACTTACCATGGAGAGTAAAAGCCACACCAATTAGGGAAACCAACCGAGCAAAGAGACAGGAGAAACCACATCGCAGATCCGCTCAACTCAAAGAGAACCAAGCCGATGAGAAAGTAACCCATAACCCATGCCAAAACAATAACCTACGGAACCTTCTCAAGACACTTAAGCACATCGGCAAATCACCAGCTCCTTGGCCGTTAAGAACAAACCACCGTTCTTAGATCTAAGAGACCCCAACCAAAACCCAACACTCCAAAGTTCGCTCGAAAACTCCGCTCACTAAACTGCAAAGGAAAGGAAAGCAATAAACAGGGCAAAGGGTCCTCTTACAGCTACGGCGAGAAGCACCGGTCACCGGAGAGGACAAACGGAGATTTGATATTTGAGGCGACGGCTGGGGCGAATTTGAGGGGGACCTAACAAAGAAAATAAAATACGAAAAGTCCGCATGCATGTGACGTCCATATATCACATGACTGATTTTCTAACGGATGTGTTTTTTTTTAACTTACTATTCTTTTCCAATCCCATTGTGTATATATTATCAATTGACTTGTTAACACTATTCAAATAGAAATTTAATGAACTTTTCTGTAGAATGAAACTGGCTAGATTCATAATTATATTAAAGAGACACTTGATGACAAAGATATTGTGGAAAATCATAAGAACTGTTACAACGCCGGAACGGTAGAAATACATTGGAGACAGAAGATAAGATTTCTGACATATATAGTGTCAATTGATTAGCCTCTGAAAAGATTACGCTGATAAAAGAGGACTAACTCTTTAACACCTCTCAACTTCGGCTGAAATAAGAAGAATACCAAAACGGTCATCGCCAGTCATCATCCACCGCTTACACTTCCAAGTTCGAACCGTGTATGGATGACTATGGACATTAATTTCTTAGTCCTGACCAAAATAAAAACCAAATAATCAAGAAAAGTTTGGGCCTTGATGATCCATCACAATATCTCTAGATATAACTCTTACGGTCAATACTCGAACCAATTTGGTTTAGTAGTAAGAATCTGACCACTGAGACCTATCATCTTTTATTTAGTTTTTTTTTTTTTTTGTAGGAATGTGAATATCATTTAGAATGAAGAGTTAAGGTTTAAGAAGCTTAACCAAAAGTTTATCCAAAAAAAAAAAAAAGAAGCTTAACCTAAAATATGTAGACGATGCCAAGAAAAAAGATTAAAAAAGTTCACAAGCAAATAAGTTGATCGTGTCAATCAACATTTAACGGATCCAGAGGATCTTCAAGTTTCTCATTTACTTCCTTTCGGTGCTCAAATTTCTCACTTCCCGATGATGTCTTCAAAGATCGTCGTTATGCAGGACGTGTTCCTCTGCTTCCAAATATGGTAGACAGCCGCTTGAGCAGTCAATTTCCGAAGTGTTGGAAGGGAGGCTTCTGTTTTGAGACTATTCCAGGCAAGTAAAGCAGTCCACGTGTAAAAGATACAAGGGGAGAGGCGAAGGCTTACCTTGATCAAGTTCCAAATTTGAACACTAAAGCCGCATCTCAAGGGGAGACCTATCATCTTTGCAGGAAGCCTAATTTTGTATGTCTAACTACTTCTGTAGTTTGATTTTAAAATTTTCGTATGACATGAAACTACGAACAGAAACATATAATGGAGTTTTATTTAACATATAAGTACAAATAGAATTTTCTACCTTTTTTGTTTATATATATACGCTCCGGTCAAACAAGTCTAGATGGATTCGACAACATTTTATTGAACAACACAATAGATAAATAGTAGAACAATGGAGTTTAATACAAATAGTCTAAGTTACAAGGAAAATACAGAATAGATACTTACTAAATACACACCAAACACACAGAAGAAACAAAATGTGAAAATGAATTAAGCGGTCATGCAACCAACACCATATCGAGTGGTCGGGAAAACAAGAAACAAAGCACTACAAACAATTCCGACCATCAATGGGAAACTCTCCATAACTTGATCCATCTCTTTCTCTTTCCCCGGAAACAAACATCCCGTAACTCTTCGGTCCGAGAACGCAATCGCCATAAACACCAAAACACTCATCACCGCATGAACAAAGTCGTTAACCTTCAACTTATACCTATCATCACTCACCGGAATCTCCGCCTCCGCGATCACATCCCCGCCTCCAAACTCCGGAGGCGGCGGTTTCATGAACACAGCGAGTCCACGTGGCGTAACGAACCCGTAGTAGATCTTCCCATCGGACGCTTTGAAACTGTCGGTGAAGTGGAAGAAGAAGCAAGACATAGCGCAAAGAAGCAAGAGGAGATGGATCATGAGGGTGTTGATACCGTTACAGTCTCCATCACGGTAGATCGACGGGAGAACCATCTCGAACATCAAGAGTGTTCCTGTCGGAAGGAAGTTGACGAGCATTGATGTTTTCGAAACCGTCTTTTGAACTCCTTGCGCCACCATGCGACGTTTACGACCTCTTCCTCCTCCGGCAGTGGCTCCTGCCGGGAGTGTAGGGAGTGAAGAGATTGAGACGGGTTTTGGTGAACGAGACGGTGGTGATGGTGATGGTTTCTTCGGCGGGGTCGACGTCGTGTAAACTCTGATCCCGACGCTTTCCTCTGTTCTCTCCATTTTATTTGTGTGTTTCTCTGTTTTTTTCCTTTTTCGTGTGTGATTTAACTGTTTTTCGTCTCTTGCGTGAAATGGTTTGATGACGAATGAGAGTTTTGTATTTATTTCGAAAATCACGGCGGTTATTGACGGTTATAGAGTTTCATCGGACGACGGTTTATGTGGATTTGGATTTTGTTTTGCTTTTTTCTCTGATGAAAAAACCACGTAGTGTATATGGGCTTCAAATTCATGAATTGGCCCAAACAATTAAACAATTAAATGTCTTTGTCACGATGTTTCACGGTGTCCACTCTTGGGAGATAATGGGAAGCAAAAGTTGGAGGATAGGTCAGATCCTGGGCCAGATGATAACCTTCAGAGTTACAAGGGTGCAATGGTCATTGGGGTAAACCCTGGGAATGCTTCAAGATTGAGTGGAGATAATCCAGGGGCGTCTTACCAAGTCACTAACGCAGGTAATGGGCGTGGTGCAGGTTCTCAGCACTTTAACTATCGGTACAAACAGGGGTTTGGTAACAAGGCAAAGAAGGGTAGGAGGGATTTTCATTCTGGGGAGAGGTCAGTGCGGCAGGACAGGAATCCGCCTTTGGCTCCTGCTCCTGGTTTAAACACTCAGGTTGCTATCTTAGGAGATGGCCTATCTCAGTTAAACACCAGTGAGGTCGGATATCATTTCTCTGATAATGAGCAGAAGATGCTTGATGCTTTCTTGGGATCCAACTTGGAAGATGTTGTGGCTCCTGCTGGTTTGCTAGTTGATGAGGAGTCTGCTGTTGTGCAAGGTGCCAATCGGCGGGTGTGTAAGAATTTATTTCCAGGTTCTGGAGATGTAAGTGCTACGGCTTCGGGTTCTCTGGAATTATCCCAGCAAGAGGCTTTGTTCTCGGATGATTTAAAAGAGTTTTTGGATCAAGAGTTCCCTCTTAGGGACAATCAGATGCAGGGTGTTTTGGACACTATAATGGAGGAAAAGGTGGGGAGTCCGAGGTGTCCCATGAAGAGGATACAGTAATCGAGGCCGAGGGGGTGCATCGTGTAGAGGATGAAAATTTTGGGGTGGCTAGCACTGATCAAGGTTTAGCCGGGGTGCTCACCGAGGCTGAAGAGGGCGCTTCTGAGGACAAGTTACAAGGTGAGGAAGCTGGTGACATGGTTCAACCACCTCAGACCAAGCTGGCTAAGAATAAGGGTGTTCTCCCGGGGGTTAGTCTGAAGAAGAGGAATATGTATTCCTTAACATCACCGCGTAAGAAGGTGGTTACCAAGAGTGTTGGACTGCAGGGGCGAGCCGATTCTCACCATGGAGGAAAGCCTCCCGGCTCTTCAGTTGATTGATGTGTGTCGGGAGTAGGGGTTGGCAAGGGGGTGAGGTTGTTATCCACCCGACTGGGCACTGGTTTTTCTTCTGGGAACAGGATTTAGCGTGGTCTTCATTGCTTTTCCTGATTTATTTCAAGTTTCTAGTTCTGAATAATTTGCTACCGGTTGATCCGTATGGTCTTTGTTATTTTTGGCTTTTGATTCCTTTTACGGGGTGTACTCGTCTATTTTTTGCTCATTGGTTTTCTTTTGTAAGAGAATTAATAAAACCTTGTCGGCCCTTTTTTTCACTCTACGGTGTTCACTATTGTTTGTTTACCTTGGTTGGTCTCTATGGCTTGTATTTTAGTTGGCTCATTGTACGTAGGATCCGTTTTCATTTTTATTACTCATTGCATACGTTGGCATGGATTTTGTTCTGTGATGGTCTTTTGGGTTTCCCCTGATTTTGGGCTGCGCCTTCTTCTGGGTCTCACTTCCGAATCTGGCTTTGACTAATTTCATCAAAGCTCATTTTCGATTTACGCCGTGGTTGGAGTTTTTTTCCAAATATTTTGGTGTTTGGTTTCTTGGGGTTATTATTTCACTTATCTTCTCAAGGGTTCGAGGAGGTGGGTTTAGGTGGTTTTGTATCACCAAAAATTTACGTTTGTTTATGAATATTGTTAGTTGGAATTGTCAAGGTTTGGGCAATAAGGCTACAATTGAGAACCTTAGGGATTTATGGAGTAAGCATCGGCCAGATTTTTTATTTCTAATGGAAACAAAGCAATCTCCTATTTTTTTGGAAAAATTTATTGGTCATTTCGGGTACAAGAATTTAAAAACAATTGATCAAATTGGTTGTAGTGGTGGTTTGGCTCTCTTTTATAATAAAGATGATTTTCAGGCCTCAACTTTGTTTGAGTCAAATCGCTTAATTGATGTTGAAGTGATTTTTAAAGGACGCATAATTTACTTAACATTTGTTTATGGGGATCCTGTCCATAAAAACCGCGACTTGGTTTGGGAACGTTTATTAAGGATTAGTTTATCTCGCTCCTCTCCCTGGTTTATCGTTGGTGATTTTAATGAATTAACGGGGAATCATGAAAAACACGGCGGAAAGCTGCGCCATTCCCCCACGTTCCTTTCTTTTAATGGAATGATTCGGGATTGTGATTTTCTGGAGTTTTCCTTCCTAGGAGATTCATTGTCTTGGAGGGGATGGCGGGATAAGAAACCGATACGATGTCGGTTGGATAGGGCTTTAGGTAATGAGGATTGGCATGAACTTTTCCCTGATACGGTTACAGAATATTTGCCTATGATCGCATCTGATCATAAGCCCCTCGTGGTTAGTGTTGGCGCGAAAAGACCACGGGGGCGAAGGACTTTTATGTTTGACCGTCGTTGGGTTGGTAAGGAGGGTTTGATGGATGCGATCTCCTCGGGTTGGGATGGAGACTTAGCTCAGGGTCCACTTTCTTTTGTGGACAAAATTGTGAGCTGTCGAAAGGCGATTTCTCGCTGGCGCAAAACACAGGTTCCTTTCGGTAGGGATACAATCGACGATCTTAAAAGGCAGTTGGATGTGGCTCAAGCGGATGATTCAACTTCACCGTCGGTCATCACGGATTTACATTCTCGCTTACGCGAGGCTTATGTAGATGAAGAGGTTTACTGGTATCAGAAGAGTCGGAGTAAGTGGATGCGGGTGGGAGATAAAAATACTAAGTATTTTCATGCCCAAACAAAACAGAGGCGGGCCCGCAATCGGATCACAGGTCTTTTTGACAAAGATAATGTTTGGTCAACGAAAGATGCTGATATTTGTAATACAGCAGTTTCGTATTTTGAGGATTTGTTTACATCCATTAACCCGGAAAATTTTGAGGAAGCATTACGGGAGGTAACCATGGTAATTACGGATGAAGACAATGGGCGGCTGACAGGTCCAGTCACAGAGGCTGAGGTTAAGACGGCTTTATTTATGATGTATCCGGATAAAGCCCCTGGCCCGGACGGGATGACAGCTCTGTTTTTCCAGAAGGCATGGGGGGTCGTCAAAAAAGACCTTGTGTCTTTGGTAAATAGGTTTTTTGAGGAGGATGTTTTTGATAAGAGTTTGAACAGAACACATATTTGCCTTATCCCTAAGGTCGCAAAGCCCACTCGGATGGTGGATTTACGTCCTATTAGTTTATGTAATGTGGGTTATAAGATAATTTCAAAAATTTTGTGCTAGCGGCTTAAGAGGGTCTTACCGGGTCTCATCTCTGAGACTCAATCCGCCTTTGTCCCTGGACAGTTGATTTCGGATAATATATTGATTGCTCAAGAGATGTTCCACGGGTTACGCACAAACCCGTCTTGTAAAGGGAAATTTATGGCGATTAAAACTGATATGAGTAAGGCGTATGATAGGGTGGAGTGGGCTTTTGTTGAGGCGCTTTTACGGAAAATGGGGTTCGCGGAAAGATGGATATCTTGGATTATGTTCTGTGTCACTACGGTTGAGTACAAAGTCCTTTTGAATGGCCAGCCAAATGGATTGATAGTCCCGGAGAGGGGTTTACGACAGGGGGATCCTTTGTCTCCTTATTTGTTTATTTTATGCACGGAAGTTTTAGTAGCAAAGATCCGGAAAGCAGAGATGGCTAAACTTATTACAGGAATAAAAGTGGCGAATAAATGTCCGCCGATAACGCATTTGTTGTTCGCTGATGATAGTCTCTTCTTCTGTAAGGTTGACAAGGCACAGTGTAAGGTTATCCTGGACATCTTAAAACAGTACGAGGCGGTTTCAGGGCAACAGATTAATTTTGCAAAATCATCAATACAATTTGGTCACAAGGTTGATGAGGCGACAAAGGTGGAGATGCAGGGGGTCTTTGGGATTACAAATTTGGGTGGTGTGGGATCATACCTAGGTATACCAGAGAGTTTGGGTGGGGCTAAAACGAAGGTTTTTGCTTTTGTTCGGGATAGGATGCAGAGTAGAACGTGTGGTTGGACAGCAAAATTGCTTTCAAAAGGAGGAAAGGAAGTGATGATAAAATCTGTAGCGACTGCTGTTCCGACGTTTGTGATGTCTTGTTTTCGGTTACCAAAGACAATTACATCCAAACTTACCAGTGCAGTGGCAAATTTTTGGTGGAGCTCCAATGGCCAGACGGGAGGCATGCATTGGCTTGCTTGGGAAAAATTATGTGCTAGTAAGCAGCAGGGAGGGTTAGGATTCAGGAATGTGGATGATTTTAATACGACTTTGTTGGCAAAACAATTATGGCGACTGATTGAGGTTCCGGACTCTCTGTTTGCCAGGGTTTTTTAAAATAGGTACTATAGGAATACACACCCTCTGGATCCTATTCGGTCCTATTCTCCATCGTATGGGTGGAGGAGTATTTGTTCTGCTCGCTCTCTGGTAAACAAAGGACTTATTTCAAGGGTTGGTACCGGGGAATCCATTTATGTTTGGAATGATTCCTGGATACCAGCTCAATTCCCGAGACCAGCTTTATGTACGGGTCCGTCTATGGACCCTAATCTCCAATTGACTCAATTAATTGATCGTCGAACAAATACTTGGAGCTTGGATCTGCTCACAGAGCATTTTGATCCGGTGGATGTTGAATTGATAAGGGCAATACCCTTAGGAACCAATCAAAAGTCGGACCAGTTAGGTTGGCACTTTACTAAAACTGGAAAGTATACGGTTAAGTCTGGTTATCACTTGGCCCGCCTGGAAGTACCTCGGACTTTTCAGGCTCCTGGTTGTGGTCCGGAGATCACTCCCTTATTGGCAAGTGTTTGGCGGGTTCGTTGTCTACCAAAAATTCAACATTTTATGTGGCAGGTTTTAACAGGGTGCATTTCGGTGTCGGCAAATTTGGGACGACGAGGTATTGCCTGCGATATGGGTTGTGTCCGGTGTGGTGCGGAGGAGGAAACAATAAATCATGCCATTTTTGTTTGTCCTCCAGCTCGTCAGGTTTGGGCTTTAGCACATGTACCAGTTGGGCCACACTCTTTCCCCTCGGATTCCGTTTATGCAAATGTTGATCATTTTTTGGGTCATAATAATCATGCGTCTCAGGTTTTAATGTTTCCTTGGCTTATGTGGTATATTTGGAAAGCTAGGAATGCACGGATTTATGAAAATATTGAGGAGAAACCTGAGGAGATTGTTTCCATAGCGAAGGGTGAGGCACTCTCGTGGCAGCGGGCTCAGGCGGAGGATGATATGGATATGACCTCTACCGCTATTGCTATAGAACCCCGACAGAGGGTTCCTGCCGTAAACCTTCTTGGTTTTTTACGGGTTATCGCTGCTTTGTAGATGGATCTTGGAAAGCAAATGTTCCGCTTGCGGGTGCGGGATGGATATGTTCATCATTCCAGGATGCGACGTCGACCAGAGGAGCTACCAATTTCCGACAAAGTCTCTCTCCCCTACATGCTGAAGTAGAAGCTTTCATTTGGGCTATGCGGTGCATGATCGGACATGATTTCAGAGATGTGGCGTTCTATACTGACTGTTCAGACTTGGTGAAGATGGTGTCTTCTCCTTCGGACTGGCCAGCTTTCTCGGCGTACTTAGACGACATCAAGATAGACAGGGAAGAATTTACGTCTTTCTCTTTATCTTTTATTTCCAGAAACGCAAATGTAAGTGCAGACTCTCTGGCACGCCAAGCGCGTACCACTCCGCATCATATTTTGTATGTAAACAATTTTCCTTCCGATTGGCTCGCTTGAGCTAATCTTTTGTTGTCAAAAAAAAAAAAAAAATTTATAGTTTAGATTTGGAGCTATGTGACGACTTTATAAAGTTAGTACACAATTTTCTAATGTTTTAAAGGAGACAAAACCCTTATAAAAGTGCTAAATGGAAAGAGTCTTAAGGTAATATAAAAAACCCGTGTTTTCTCTCTCATGCCCAAATATCGAGAAGCTTTTAACCGATTCCTGTTCTGACGCCGGTGAAGCTCCGGTTAACCGATCTGTCCCTAATCTCTTCTTTCCTTTTTTCTTTTGTTGGTGCATGCCTCAATCATTCCAAATCCCTCAGATCCACTCTCAAACTTCCTCTCCCTCGTTGAAAAGCTTTAATGGTAGATCTTCCTCCGGAGACAGACGGCGAGGGAAGTTTCCGTCTACCTGCGTCTGGACCCATGCCCCCTCCCTAATCCCTCTACTGAATCTAGTAAACCTAACGCCTCTCCAAAGGCACAGATCTGGTAAAACCCTCGGCTCGCCTGATTCTCTCTGTCCGGTGTGTAAGACGACAATGCACGAAGCTGTCGTTCTCTGGATAAGAAGGTCAGGTCCGCGAGCACTCGAGATGGTGAGGTTACCTTTGCCCCTCTTTGAATCCTCCTCCGCCTTAAAGGCTTGGTACCACCGACCTCCGCCGGCGTCTAGTGGCTCCAATCGGAACGTCTACTCGCTAGTACGCCGCCACCCCATCGCCACTTCCTGCTCAGTTGGTGAGACTCTAGGGTTCCCACTAATGGACCTGCATCCTTTGTCAGGCCCAGTAACCACCCTTCGGCCCAATACCAAAAACAATGATCCATGTTCTCATCACCTAAAGCTCAGGTCTGTGTTCTCAACTTCCTTACGAATGGTTCCTTTTTGGTTTCTTCCGTTTAATTACCTTGAATTCCTGCTGTCGAATCCTGTATGGTCATTGCTGTATGAGCTTGTGAATTTGCTGAACCACCTTCGACAATGTATGACTAGAGTTAGAATTCCTCTACCTAGATATGTTATTGAGAGCTTTAAGTCAAGTTCAACTCCTTTAGTACTATTTTTCTCTGCTTGGTCAAGACGAGGTTCCCTCGGTAGCAGAACATTGGTTTCTTCAGAGTTGCTTGATAGATTTGTTTGTCGAGGTCGGTTTATTCACCCTGTCCGGATGCTTGTTCTGTTTAGCCATAGTTATGAATCTGATCCGACAGCTTGCTTGAACCCTATTCCCAAACCCTTTGATCCCCTATACCATCTACCGCCATTAATTCGAATGCCTTGGTCTGTTGACATTTTCTAGGACCAGACTGATTACAAGCTTTGTGTAGATTTCATTTACCTCCACTGCCATGTGAGGGATGATCCACCTGCTTTGTTACATCTTGACTCCCATTCTCTACGACTCCCGGTTATAGCTTCATCTAGAATCTTGAGGCTTGTTCCTAAAGGCTTGAAGGACTTTGATCCAATGCTCTTGAACCCCCTCATGTTGGCGACAAACCTCATAAGCGTTTCCCCCGTGGAACAACCTTTCACTCGCTCAAATGCATTATCTGCTAGAGCCATTTATGATCACCCGCTGGTCAAGGATTTCATGAACCTTCACTTCGAATACGAATCCACCTTGGATCCAATAGACTTCTCAAAGATTGTAGAACTTTGCCAATTTGAAAAACCCTTTGTTAAGCTTATGGAGCCTTTATCTTTAACTTTCTATGCTTACTTTGAATCATGTTGTAAAAATATACCCTTTGTTGGGATTTAATTTGACATGAAAGTTTCTTGTTTGCCGAAAAAAAAAAAATAATAATAAAATTGCTAAATGATACTACTTAGCAAAATATCCCTTAGAAATGAAAAATTTACGTGAGAGTTTTTCTAATGGAATGATGATTTTGAACACCAGTGTGAGGTAGTTCTGGGCATTTTACCCGGACCCGATTCCCAAACCCGAACCCGATCCGAAGTAGATGGTTCGGTTCGGGTTTGGGTATGGTATAAAACCCGATCGGGTTCAATGCTTCTGAAGTTCGGATACCCGATCGGGTTCGGGTATTACCCGAACCCGAATGCCCATCCAAACTAACCCGAATTAAATGTAAAAATGTGCATTCTAGGGGATTTGAACCCATAACCTTGAGCATTTAAGGATCCATCTTTAATTATTTTGCCATCTTAATTTCTCTATCCTAAGATAAAATATTAAATATTTATATATTTACAAGTTTTCTAAAATTTATATAAAAATAAAAATTAGTTTTTTTTTTGTTCATGGTTTGATTGAGTTCGGGTATACCCGAATTACCCGAACCCAAACAGGTAATACCCGAACCCGAACCCGAAATATTTAAAACTCGAACGAGTTCTATATGTCTAAACCCGAAAACCCGAAAATCCGAAAACCCGAACCCGAATGCCCAGGGCTAGTGTGAGGGTTGAAGAAGCAATAAATTGAACTTACCTAATAAGTGAGATGTTGTCGTCACTCAGAATTAACAAATTCCCCGACGGTCATTTTTCATTTACTACAAAGCTGATAATATAGGTCAAAGGAAGAGCTGTATCTATTATTTTCTAATACAAATACTGTGCCTATCTATAAAAGCTATTTATAAAAGACTTTGCAATGTTTGGTGGTGATAGAGATGTGTCTTATGGTTCTTTATCCTTTACAATTGATAGATGCACACAAATTACTTATTTTGCTTCTTAGAGCTAAATGATAATAGTGTTTTTTCATAAATATTGTTGTTTAATTTTGATACTAAGATTTTTGTAGCTCCTAGTAGGTTCAATTAACCTTATGTGTTGTAGTACTTAAGGTGTCAATCCAAATGAGATGTTGCTAACAATCAAGATGCAATCAAGCAATCACAAGTCAAGCCAATTCAAGAAGAGTGTTTGTCTAACAATCCTAGAATGGTCCACTACAAAAAAACATGGAATTGCCAACTGCAAGTTGCGACTTAAAACACAGTCGCTAAATTTAGTGACTGAATTGCGATTGTTTTGCTACTGAATAGCTACTAAAATAAAACAGTCGCCTAGTAGACGCTAATTAGAGACTGATGCATAATGTCACAGTGTAGTCGCTAAAATTTGCGACTAAAGAGCTACTACTTAGCGACTGCTTTAACTAATTTGGGCTTTAAACCAAATTTGGGCCGTAACAAAACGGCTCAAACCCAAATCGTTTCTCTTCTTCCCCGAGAAAACTCTAATCCCTCATATATCTTCTCAATCGTTTCTCTTCTTCTTTTGTTTATTCCTCAAAACCCTAATTCCTCACATCCCCAACTCAATCGAGAAACGCCATAGTCCCTCCTTGTATCTCTCAATTTCTTTCAATCGTACTACTTCCTCCAGACCTAGATCCAAAACCCTATTCCTCATCATTCCCCTCGTCGCCTTCTATCTTCCTCCGCCCAACCCTCTGTATCCTATGTGAACTCGTAGGAGCGGCCATAGAACTCCTTCGTTGCTTCGCTTGAGCATTTCTTTATCCATAAAGCGCCAAAGCTCACTTCATTGGCTAGAGACGACACGGTTTGTGGAGAGAGTGATGATGAAGATGCGAGGAAGCTCGATGAGATGGTGTTTGAGAGAGAAAATCGTTGGTTGAGCGAAGATCTGAGATCTCCTGTTGGATTTCCGATTAAGGTTTACTTTTACGAGATGCCGAAGAAGTTTACTTTTGATCTTCTCTGGTTGTTTCACAATACTTACAGAGAGACCTCGAATGCTACCTCTAATGGCAGCCCTGTTAATCGTCTTATCGAACAGGTACTATAAGAAAGCTTAACTGAATCACTTGGTTGATTGTTAGATTGTTAGAAGAAGATCATTTGTATCTTTAGAATAACTTGGCTACATTTTTCAGTATTACAACATTCTATTGACTATACTGGGATAGCTCTTAGTCATTCTTTGCATTCTCTATTCTGTTTCTCACGAATGGGTTGCTGAAATTTTGTTTTAGGGAGGTATAATACGTGCCAAACTCGGTGCAGAACTAAGTGGTATCAAGGATGTTATTATTTCTGAGGGGACTGCTGGAGAGGGAGGAAAATTGGCAGCTCTGAAGCGAGAATCAGGTACTTATCAGTCTATACTCAGATGCTTCATTATCAGGCTGATATGGTTTTTATTTCATGATCATCTTTTGGCTTCTTTGTTATATGCAGAAGATGGTGTTCTCTCTAGCGAAATAGGTCTTCATTTAGAGGACCCCCCTGGTACTTGGATCAGTTAAATAATTCATAGAATTTGACTGAGACGTGATATGTGGGTCTCATGTTATATCATTGTTTGCAGTAATGTTCAGCATCAAGTCCCTTAGGATTCCGGAGCTTGTTATTGAAGTTCCAGAGACAGCAACTGTAGGCTTACTGAAGGTGCGTGATTAATTTATCTTTTCCTGTCTATCTCTTTAGATGTTTCGGTTCTGCTGTGTGCAATGATCAATGTTATTTCATAACATTAGTCATGATACTTAATACTTTTGGTTTCAGAGGACGGTGAAAGAGGCTGTTACTGCTTTACTCAGTGGTAGAATACGTATTGGGGTGTTAGTCTAAGGGAAGAAGGTTAGAGATGACAGCAGCACTCTATCACAGACTGGTCTTTTGTGTATAGAAAACAACCTTGGATTCCCCTTGGAGCCTGGTCCCAAAACATTTCTTTTACCTCTTTCGTGTAGAGAAAACAACCTTGGCCTAGGTATATTTGGTATGTTTTAGTTATAATTAGCAGCTCAACATTAAAAACTTTTGTAATGATTGTTTGGATGTTTTCTGGAACTTATGTTGGATGTATGTTGAAACTTATGTCTTTGTTTAATTTCATGTTTGTTATGTTTTAATTATAGTTTTCATAATCAG
>NC_025696.1:29698787-29698895 GCF_000633955.1 Camelina sativa
ACTGTAGAAGTGAGGAGCGTGGCTCGATTGTGGAAGTAAGGAGGGCTCGACTGTGGAAGTGAGGAGCGTGGCTCGATTGTAGAAGTGAGGAGCGCTCGATTGTGGAAG